>NW_022097175.1:0-84752 GCF_006542625.1 Nomascus leucogenys | reverse complement strand
CTCAGGACCGGCCGGGACTGCCACGTTAATTGTTAAATAGGATTTTCTACAAATATACAACATATAAAAACTGTTAAATATATAACTTTAGGCTTTGCAAAATACATTTAATGATCTCTTTCAAACAAGTGTTACTCGAGTTTGCTTTGCTTTCTGGAGCTAAATGGAGTATTGATGAGGCAGCAGTCACGGGAGACCCAACATGCTCTTGGCAGATACTGGATTATCCAACTATCAAAAATGGAGCTGTAGAAGAGGCATGTTTAACTGGTTAAAACAGAAAGTGATTTTAGTACGGTCAAGTCGATCTAAGTACAGAGGAATAAAGCGGCCTGTGTTCCCGGCGTCTGCGTGGGGGCCATCGCCGGCCGCGCCCCGGCTGCCTCCCGCAGGTGTGCCACGGCCTCCGCGCAGCCAAAGCCCATCCTCCGAGGGTGCGCGGGGTGCTCCTGGGGTGGAGGCCTCCACCACGGCCACCCTCTCCGCTCCGCGGGGCCGCCAGCATGTCTCTGCCACCATTGCCCTCCCGCCCCCACAAGCGACCCCAGGGACCCTGACAGTGAGGGTGCGTCCACGTTCAGATAGATTTTGCTCTTTGGTCTATGGAATATACTGAAAGTATAAGAAAATAAAAGCAATTCGGACAGTCTGGGGCACGGGAGGAGGCCGCTTCTGCGCCTGACAGTCCCCTGGGGCAGGCGTCGTGTCTCAGGTGGGCTGAGCCGCAGCCTTCTGTGGCTGCCGGAGCCGCCTCCTCCTCCTCATCCTCTGAGGACAGCAGGGCCAACGCCACGGTCGGCAGGGCTGGGCGTGGCCGGGCTCCCACAGACTGCGTATTGCTGATGCCAGGTGCTGCCCCCCGCCTGTGTGTCCGAGTCCGGCCTCCTCGGCTCGGCTGGACAGACCGAAGCTCAGGATGCCGAGGCCTGAGGCCGTCCTTCACGGACCACAGGGAAACGGAGTGGGCGGGCGGCAGAGAATGGGCAAAGTCCGAGGCGAGTGGAGAACTGTGGCTGAGGTGTGGGCTCTCCAGGAAGCCAAGGCCACTCCCGGGGCCCCTCAGGGGCTGTGTTTGTCAGGAGACCTGAGGAGCAAAGAGAGAGAGAGGGTGAGCCTCCTGCAGACGCTGCCCAGGGCCACAGGGAACACAGGCTCCTCTTCCCTCCCTGGCTCCCGCCAGCCGGGCTCCTGGAGGGCCTGAAACGAAAAGCTCATCCTCAGTGCTGTGAGGGACATCCAGGCCACCAGACAGTGCCCCCAAATCACCCACCCTTCCTTGTGTCTCGGGAGGGTGGGGCACCCTCTGTGCATGACCTGGAGGGGCTGTCAGCCTCAGCCAGAGCCCTTCCCACCCCTACTTGCCGGCTTCCTTCCTCCATGTGGCCATATCACTTTGCCACTCCCCAGCTCAAGGACCATCTGTGGCTCCCTATTCCCTGTATCCAATTCAAACCCCTCCCAGCTGCCTGGGCCTCTGAGGCCACAGACTGCAGAGCTCATCCAGAACAGCTGCTGCAGACTGGGGTACCTGGCTGCACCCCCACCACGAAGCCACCCTCCCCTGGCATCCATGCCAGGCCTCTACAGGTCTGTGTGCCATTCCTGTGGCTGCCCAGTCAAATGACCACACACTGGGGATGGGGATCTGAAACAGCAGTTAGTTCTTCTTGCCCAGATTCAAGGTGTGGACAGGGCCGGTTCCTGCTGGAGGATCTGAGGGAGGGTCCACTCCAGGCCCCCTAGGGGTTTCTGGTGCTCCCAGAAATCCTCAGTGCTCCTTGCATCGCCTCAGGAGACGATCTCTGCCTCCATCCTCACATGGTCCCCATGTCGACATAGCCCCCATCCCATCTGGCCCCAGGAGGATTCTCTTCAACAGGAGGCAGAGGCCCTGGGGCTCAGCTTCCCCCGACACTCACCCTTTCCCTGGGCCCCAGGCAGCCCTGAGAATCTGCCCTGAACCAACCTTGGCCAGGAAACTTATCATGGGACCCTGGCCCTGCTGAAAGTTCTGAGCCCACCCTGATGCTGTCTCCCGGGCGGGCACCTCCAGGCACCTGCCCACCTGGGTTAGGCCTCATCTGCCTTGCGTTAAATTCCTTACTCAGCCGGGGCGGTGATGATGAGGGTCTCACAGCTGCAGGGCCTCCCCACACCCCAGGTTCCGTCAGGGCCAGGGGTCATCTCCAGCAGCCTGGCCAGCTGCGGTTCCTGAGCTCCTGGGTGCCGGTCACTGCTCTAGGAACGACCTCGCTTCGTCTACCCAATGGGGCTGTGGGATTAGAACCCACACTCAACAGGACCCGAGGCTCAGGGGTGAGGGGGCCTGCCCCAGGGACGGAGCAGCCCCATGGCACACCTTTGAGACAGGGAGCCTCAGACGCCTCCCCAACCTGGCTTCCTGGAGCTGCCACCATGGCCGTTCTGCCTGTGGCCCAGCCAGCCCTCTCTGCCTGTGGACACTCGTGGCCTGGGTCGCAGCTGGTGCGCCTCCTCACTGCACCCCTGGGGCCTGGAAAGGAAGCTGGCTCTGAGCTCCCCTCTTTTGGGTCCGCGGGCGCTCAGTCATCCCCAGCCCAAGGCCAAGACCTGCGTCCTCCAATCTGCAGCCGTTGTTCCAGAACCCAGTCCCCAGAGGGCTCAGAATTGGCCCAGAGTGAGCTTGCAACCCCCGGGCTGTGGACGCCCAACAAGCTGCCATGAACGGTGTGGTCCCGAGCTGCCTGCTTCACCTGCGGGCACCTGTTTGGCCCACACAAGCCTTTCCATCAGGAGTGACCGGAGGGCGTGGTCCTGAGCCTGTGGAGCGTGTGTTCAGCTCACATAAGAGGTTTACCCCATGCTCAGACACAAACAACAGAACCAAACCTCCCAGCCCCATTCATCCAGGTCAATGATACTTTCTCTTCCTCACTAGAAGTTTCCATCTGATGTTAAGGTCAGGAGGAGCCTGCTGTATGAAGGAACACGCTATTCTTTTTTTTTTTTTTTTTTTTTAGACAGTCTTGCTCTGCCACCTAGGCTGAAGTGAAGTGGTGCGATCTTGGCTCACGGCAACCTCTACAGCCCAGGTTCAAGCGATCCTCCTGCCTCAGCCTCCTGAGAAGCTGGGACTACAGGCACGCGCCTCCAAGCCGGGCTAATTTTTATATTTTTAGTAGAGACGGACTTTCACCATGTTGGCCAGGCTGGTCTCAAACTCCTGACCTCAGGTGATCCGCTCACCTCAGCCTCCCAAAGTGCTGGGATTACAGGCATGAGCCACTGTGCCCGGCCTGAACACGCTGTCCCTGAATGGAGCCCATACAAAAGTTCCAGTAAACAGTAAGAGACAAGAAAGCAGCAAGACAGCACGACGACCCTGGTGCCAACCTCCACGGACACCTGGGATGAGGGACACTGTACCTGGGAAAAACCCAAGTGGAATCAGGGAGGCCACTCTGGAAATACATACCAAATCCCAGCCATGTCCAGGA
This sequence comes from Nomascus leucogenys, assembly GCF_006542625.1. Classification (NCBI taxonomy): domain Eukaryota; kingdom Metazoa; phylum Chordata; class Mammalia; order Primates; family Hylobatidae; genus Nomascus; species Nomascus leucogenys. The sequence continues at coordinate 81,276 of NW_022097175.1, read as the reverse complement.
AGCCTTTGGCTTCTCTCCTGGGGCTGCTCCCTGAAGGTGCAGAGCCAGGTCACAACCAAGGCCCCAGCGCTTCCTGCACCCCGAGGCCAGGTCCACGAGAAGGGCTGGAGCGGCTGTGGTTGGTTGCTGCTGTTCAAATCACCATGCAGAACATCAGGGACTCAGACTACAGGGCATTCACTCTAGCAATCCAGCAGGCGTCCTGAGCTGCAGCAGTTCATCTTCACAGGGAACTTTCTCTAGTCCCAGGGCCCCTTAGTTCTTAGGCTGAGCAGCAAAGTGCATTTAGGGCAGCGCAGGGCCGGCGGGGCTGGTGACACCATGGTGGCCTCCAGTCCTGCTGGCTCATGGTATCCACTCCCCTGCCCTCCGCCCTCCTGGCTGGTGAACCACTCCTTCCTGGGCTCCAGGGCGTTGAGGCCACTCTGTAGGGTACGGGCGAGGGTCCTACTGGAAGGGAGGTGCTGGCCACCAGCCTCCTGAGGACATGGGTGTCCGGTACCCATCAGGCTGGTGAGCTGCCTGAGGACGGCTGCTGGGGTGGGACGGGGAGCTTAGCAGGCACCAGGCCCAGGGGTGCGGAGCAGGCCGACCCTCTGCCGAGGGGGCAGGCTGCCATCCCACTCCACCCTGATGACAGGTGATGAGGCCCCTCCGGCTTCTGTCCTGTAACAAGGCTGGACTCGGCTACCACCCTGGGAGGAGGCCAAGCTAGAACCCCTCTTCCCAGGGTGGGGGACACCTCTGGGTCCGAATGCTGCAGCAGCAATTACTATCTGAACATCCACTTACTCTCTGAGTGTCACCCTGTGCCTCAGTTTCTCCATGTGTAAACAGGTATCCACTTCATGAGTTGGTGCTATGGCTTGAAGAGATCTAATACAGCCAGCACCATGTCAGCATCTCTTTTTTCTTTAACAAGACAGGGTCTGGCCTGTCACCCAGGCTGGAGTGCAGTGGTGCGATCACAGCTCACTGCAGCCTTGAACTCCTGGGCTCAAGCCATCTTCCCACCTCAGCCTCCTGAGCAACTGGAACCACAGGCACGTGCCACCATGTCCAGCTGATGTCAATGTCTCTTATGTTGAAAATGAGAGTGACGGGTGACTGGGGTGTCTGCCTGCCTGATGATTGGGGTGCTTCCTGAACGGCACGGGGTGGAGGCCAGCCCGAAAGCCCAGAATGCCCTGCACGACTTCACCCAGAGCAGAAAGACAACACTGACAAGGACCAGGCCCAGTGCCAGCCAGAAACCACAAGGACAGGGGCCGGAGGTGACCAAGCTAAACAGCCCAGGCGGATCCTGGGACACACGCCCTTTCCTTGAGTGGACGCTGAATGTGCCCCAGTGAGGGACACAAGGACCCCAGCCCATCGCTCACTGTCTCCTGGAGGCTGCGTCCTATGTGTGCAGCTCACACACCTCTCTCCCCGGGACAGTGTGCCCCTGTGGGTTTCACCGGTGGTAGCTCCCGCTCTGACACAGGAGCTCAGCTCACCGGCCCACCCTCCTCTGGTGCGTGTGTAGTGAAGCGATGCCTCTCAGGACCCTCCTTCCCATGGTGCTGCCAGGAGAGGTGCCGGACATCAAGCCCCGGCCTGTGGGACCAGGGGCAGAAGAGCCACTGTTTATATGAAATCTTTGGGCCGGTGCTGACACCTCCCGGGCCCCCTCCAAGCACCCACGTGGACCACAGTGGACAGAAGAGCCATCTGACAAGAGGCACCACTGCTGCCCCAGATGAACAGCCATCAGCTGAGACTGAAGATGGAGTGAATTCTAGGACCTCAGGTCATTTCTGTAACGCCAAAATACAGGGTTGAGCCACTGAAGACTGTCATGTGTGTGCTCAGGTTGAACGCTGGACAGGCCAGCTGCCAACGACAAAGCCGTGTGTACTCATGCTCGGGGTGAACCCTGGACAGGCCAGCTGCCGATGACAAAGCCGTGCCCTGTGCAATGAGCCTGCTCCACCAAAGAGCCAGGACTGGGTAGCAGACTCGGGTTCAGGGCTCAGGGCTGCTGAGACACCCTCACAGGCTGATGGTCCCAGGGACGAGACAGAACCCACCGCTGCCGGGCGCAGTGGCTCACGTCCGTAATCCCAGCACTTTGGGAGGCCAAGGCAGGTGGATCACCCGAGGTCAGGAGTTTGAGACCAGCCTGCCCAACATGGCGAAACCCCATCTGTCCTAAAAATACAAAAAATCAGCTGGGCGTGGTGGCGGGCGCCTGTAATCCCAGCTACTCGGGAGGCTGAGGCAGGAGAATCACTTGAACCCGGGAGGCGGAGGTTGCAGTGAGCCGAGATCGTGCCACTGCACTCCAGCCTGGGCAACAAGAGCGAAAACTCTGTCTCAAAAAAAAAAAAAAAAAAAGAAAAGAAAAGAAAAGAAAAAAAGGAACCCATCCCCTGCCTCCCAGGGCTGCGGAAGCACAGAGGAAAAGATGTTCATAAAGGTGCTCTGGAAATGTAAGAAACCACCCAAGTTAGGACCGTATCGCCGGAAGAGCACACAGGTTTAGCACCGCTCTCTAACGAGGAGGCTGTGTCTGCAGAGCGACTTTGCCCAGTGCCCTGCAAAGCCCACTTCCCCAAGGCTGCGGGGCTGAGGGAATCAGTGTGGGCTCCACAACTTGACTGGGACCCGGCTCCGATCCCATGACCACACGTGGCATGGCCTGGGGAGGGCCACCAGGTATCGATGCCTCCAGGCCTTCCCTGCTCGCCGCACCGCACCAGACTTCATCTTACGAGACTCCAAAAACATCTCCTTTTCAGGAGGTGAAGCTGCCCAAGGGTGGCCTTCATCTGAGGTCACCAGAGAACCACAGTCTGTGGCCCCCACCTTGGAGCCTGAGTCAGCCACCCTCTATAGAGCGACGCTCAATGCACAGGGCCCAGAGCTCCCCCAGGTCCCCTTGTCTCCACCAAGAAACGTCAGGGACTAAGGGCCATCATGGAGCCACCATCGTCCTCGGGGCCAGCCCCTTCCTCATGGCCAAAGATGCACGTTCTGGGAACGAGGCCACCCCCGTGCCACGGGGCTGCACAAGGGCAGGGTTCAGGGATGACTCCATCTCGATGGAACAGCCTTGGCAGGCGTCACTCGGAGCTTCCCCGAGAGCAAACCCAGCCCTAGGAATAAAACTACGCAGAAAAATTAACAAGTAAAATCCCCCAAACTCATCACAACTGGTGTGATCACTCCAGCCAGACACTGTGTCCCAGGCCACCAAGCAACACTCGGCCGCTGTAGGGCAGGTGGGGGAAGGTGGGGGCGTCGGCTGAGGAATGTGCAGGCGGATCTTTTGTTCATCCATCAAACATTTATCCATCTGCCACAAACAAGGCACCTGACTCAGGAGGGCGGCAAAGACGAATGCAGGCAGGGTTCCTTCCCTCAGGGTAGAGGAGCTCCCCCGACACAGCTGGGCTGGCAGATCGGACACCAGAGACGTCAGCGCCTCGGCTGCCCACAGCGGGGCCAGCTCCCCCACAGTCCGCTCCTGGCCGTGGTACGCCGGAATGAGGACGCACCTGGCAGCCCTCCCCCTCCTCCATGAGCTCAGGAGAGAAGACCGTGCTGTATTGGACTTAGCCCTCTGTTGAGGCTGAACTGTGCTCTGCAGTAACAGACATGAAGATCCTGACCCCACACCTGTGTGTGGGGTCTTACTTGGCAGCAGGTTCTAGCAGACGTGATTGAGTTAGAATGCGGTCATATCAGATGAGGGTGGGCACCACTCCCTTACAGGGAGAAGGAAATCTGGACTCAGGGCAGACACACAGAGCAGCAGGCCCCATGCAGACAGAGACAGACGCTGGAGCCAGGCAGCCACAGCGGCTGCAAGAGGCAGGGAGGACCCTCCGCTGCAGCCTCCTGAGGGAGCACGGCCCAGCAGACACTGTGACCACAGATGTCTGAACTCAGAACCGTGAGAGCAGGTTTCTGTGGTTTGAAGCCACCGGGTGTGTGGCATTTTGTTCCAGCGGCTCCCGGAGACTCACACAGCCTGGACACCGTGCCTGACCCGAGTGAGTCCTGGGTACCTTGACTGGAACCGGGGGCTGCTGAGCCTGCGTCCCAGGGCTGGGCTGAGGGCGGGACCAGGCAGCACCGCCCCAACATGTCCGCACTGTCGGGGCCCCGCGTGTGGGCTGCCTGGAGGCAGCAGAGGGACCTCCTCACACCGTCAGTCCCTTGGGCTTCTTCGCACCTGAGGTCCCAGCTGGGGACTCAGCCCCGCTGAGCATCCCAGGCCATGTCTCCTCTCCTAATACACCATGCTGCCCAGTCCACCGTAATGCCTGCCGCCGGCTCCACCACACCACCCGGCCCACCATGTTGCCTGGTCCATTACGCTTCCCGGTCTACCACGTCACCTGGTCTGCCATGCCACCGGCTCCACCACAACGCCCGCTCCACTGCGCCGCCAGCTCCGCCACACCACACCACCCGCTCCACCCGTCTCCTGCCCCACCTGCTCTGGCTGGGCTCTTGCTGTGTTAATGTGGGCTCTGACTAAAACTGTGCTTGACTCTGCTGTCTGTGTCCTCCGCTGTGAAGCAGGTTTCTCAACACCAGGACCATCCTCGTGGGGGTCAGTTCTTTTCCCGAACCTGGCAGGGGCCCCGTGCACCCGTGCCTGGTGAAGGATGAGGGGCCTGCAGGGTGGGGCAGGGCTGTGCCTGGTGAAGGATGAGGGGCCTGTGGGGTGGGGCAGGGCTGTGCCTGGTGAAGGATGAGGGACCTGCGGGGTGGGACAGGGGAGACGGTGCAGCCAGACCCCTCCAGAGCCTGGCGGGTGCCTCGACCTCCCACAGCCTCCCAGCTGGAGCCTCTGGGAGCCTGTTTCCCCATCTGTAACATGGGATAGGAACAGTGTTTACCCCCAACCATGGGGTTCTTAACAACAAAAAAGAAAAACTGTTTAATTTCAAGAGTTCAGCCTAAGAGAGAATGCAGAGCACTTTTTCTATTGCAGATTATAACTCAGAATAAAGAAGAAAAGCCACAGCGACCTTCCTCACCAGCTTCTACAAGTGTTCATCCCGAAGGGTGCCGTGTTATTGCGGGAGCTGCTGTAACCAGGCCCCCCCGCGCGGCCGGCTTGAACAAAGGACATTTGCCGTCTGCAGCCACAGGTGCGGCAGGGCTGGCTTCTGAGGCCCCTCTCCTCGGCGTGCAGATGGCACCTCTGAGTCTGCACAGGCTCAGCCCTGTGTGTGTCTGTGTCCTCACCTCCTCTTCTTAGAAAGACAGGGTCCTCTTGAATCAGGGCCCTGGACCCCAAGGACCCCACTTAAGCTTCTCTCCTTTAAGGCCTTATCTCCAAATACGTTCAGACTGGGGGTCAGTGCTTAAATGTATAGATTTGGGGGATGCCGTTCAGTCCAAAAGAGCTGCTGAGGGGCTGACCTGTGGGCTCAGGGACTTGAGGACTCTCTCTGGAGTTCATGTGCAGAAAATGCCTAGAGTCCCGCCACCTTCCCCTCCACGCCCGACGCAGGAGGTGCTGGGGAACATGCTGGGTGACTCCAAGGTGCCCAGATGGGGACCCAGGGGTGAGGATGGCTCTAGCTTTGCAGGGTGGGACCCAGCGGTGAGGACGGCTCCACCTTTGCAGGGAGGGACCCAGCGGTGAGGATGGCTCCCGCTTCACAGGGTGGGAACGGGGCAGGGGGGCAGGATCTGGGCTGGGCAGCTCGCCAAGGGGCTAGGGTGGAATCACAGACTCCCCATCTCCCAGAGCCTCTTTTCTCCATCTGTGCAGATGAGGACCACAGCCAGGGTGATGGGAACATCCAGAGTCCAACACAACAGCACTGTGAGCGCACCTTGGGGACGCTGGGTCTCCACTTCCTACAGGGATGACACAGCCTCCCCGAGCGCTGACTTGGGGCCCTGAGAGGAGGCAGCTGAGATCTGCGGCCATGTTCTCATCGTTGCTGCCATTTCTAAGGCTATTTACCTGGCACAGTCCCAGGGTGCTCAGGGGTGGAGGGCGGGGGGGTCACTGAGCTCCACCGAGAACAGGGCAATTGTGAGGCCAGCTGGGGGACACGTCCTCAGCACAGTGCCTGCAGACCCTGCAAGGTCACATCGCAGCCACCACATCTCTGTGAACTGCCCCCAACACCAGGGCTGGGCTCTCATGTGTGAATCTCCATCCGGGTGGACATGTGACATGCTGAGCCCATCCGCTCTCTTTGGAATCTGTCCCTGGCTGAGAGCGTGGGCCAGTGACGGTGCTGGACCTTTGCTGAAATGGTTCTGAAGCCACGACGCTGCCACGTGCTGCCACGTTAGGAAGGAGACAGCACGAGGCAGATCCGCCAACTGAGGCCGGGGCACAGCTCCATCCCTGCCCCATTAGTAAGCAGATCCCCCAGTTTTGCTCACTAAGCAGTGGGAAATGGTTACGATTCCTTGCAACCAGAGAGTGAAGGATATTGCTGTGTCTTATCTGCAAACACGCAGGGAGGGGCCTGAGTCTGGAGGCTCTGTGAGTCCTCAGAGCCATGCAGCCAATGCGGGGAGGCTGGCTCTGGGACCAGTCAGTCTGCCCCAGGGCCCCTGCTCCTGCAGCCACCTCCTGCCCTGCCATCCTCCCAGCCAGGGAGGCCACACGCAGCAGGGTGGGGTGTAGGCTTCTCCTTGGGGCTCCTAGTTAGCAAAGTCACTGTTGGGTCCTGTTAGGAAAAGCCTGGAGCATCCATTCACCCTCTCCAGGGTTGGAGGAGAGGGGCCTGCAGCGTGAGCTCTTCCCTGTGCTAATTAAGAACAAGCCAGCTGGGGTGGGCGTGGGCAGCAGTGTCCAGGAAGACGGGCACTTGGTGGGTTCTAAGTAATCAGCACATCTGGGCACCGATCAGACTCCCACTTAGCCGACCTGCGGTCCTGGACAGTCGAGGAGGCAGAGTCCCCAGAGCTTCTGCTGACTCAGCACACTGACGGCCAGATTGCTGCCATAGATCATGGAGTAATCGTGCCTCACGCCGGGGAATAAAGGGAGCTGTGCATGGCAAATGCACAGGAGGCGCTGTCAGCTCTGAGAGGGAAGGATGGCACCAGGAGACCCGGTCCGTAAGCAATGCCCACGACAAACACGGAGAGGCAGACGGAGCCATCACATGCTCTTCCCCGCATCTGCTCAACACTTCACCCTTTATTGGTCATTATTAACCTGAGCAGTGAGCTCAAAGATCACTTATCACCTCTGGACACATCTGGGCTGCTACAGATGTCTAACCTTGTCTCAGCAATTACAGTGCCTGCCACTCACCCGCCCCAGAGGATACAGCACCTGCATGCATGTGTCCTCGGGCTGAAGGCAGGAGACCGCCCTAACCAAGGCTGGGATTAATGTGCACAGGCATTCACTATGCAGCCCTTCTGTGCCATGAGGCGAAGAGCTGGGGAAGGAGGCAGGGTGGGCAGTGCCAGGGCCCTGGAAAGGCAGGCGTGTATTCTTTCACTTAGCTTTGACAGAACCAGACCGCAGTCTCAACATTTTCTGCAAGTTGCTAAGCTGTAAGAACACATATTTCTTGGTTGGTTAAATAGTCTAGCATACTTCTCTGGGGAAAAAAAAATATTTAATTTAAATATGGGAAAATTATATTTCTGTCTTTCCAATGGTATATTTCCTCTCTCTGCCTCATAGCTATCTTTGGGTCTTTGAGAAGTTCCTAGAAGCTTCCAGAAACTGGGCCCTGGTGCGGGGGAGGGTTCTCAGCAGTGCTGGGGTAGTGGTGGGCTGCAGTTTGCTATTTCTATGGAGCTGCTGCTTTTGTAGATAGACCATGATTTTTCCTTTTTGGAGAAGGGAGCAAAGCATTAAGGTTCATCGTTTTGAATCATGAATACCAGGATCCAGGTGTGATGCTCATACGAGGGGTGGCTTGGTTTATAATCCAGTGGTAAAAGGAGGAGCCGGTGACAATGAATTTGTGCCATCAAGGCAGAGTCCCATTTTGCGACTGAATTCTGAGCAGCAGCAAGGTCAAGGTGCCATGTCGGGCTGCCTGCGACGGCCGATTAACCCTCGGCACTGAAGATAGAGCCTCAAGTGGCAAAAAACATGCAGCTCCCGAGAGCTGACCCAGCGGCCGCGTGGTCATGCATCATGGAAACTAACACACCCTGCCTGGGGAATGTTGGCTTTTTATACGTCTTAAATTAAAATAACCCGTTTAGGAGTGTGCACATCATGGCCTCTCTCAATTAATAACCTGATTACTGGCGCAGATGGTCTCACGTGGGGAGGCTGTGGTGCAATCACCCGCCACTGGGGTGAGCAGAGGGTCCTGGAGGGACTGAGCTGGGGGGCTCTGTGCAAGGAGTCAGGAGAGGCCAGAGGCAGCCAGATGAGTCTCAGGAGCACAGGTGTGGCCTTCGACCTTCCCTTGCTGTGTGCCCGGAGGCCCAGGAGTGGCTGCCCCAGGACAGATGCTGACTGGGACACCCGCTGGGCTGCAGGGGACATTCTGTGTCTGACCTGGGGGCCCCCATGTGGGTTTGGTGACATCACAATCCATGCAGTGGTACATTTAAGATGTGTGTGTTTCACTGCTGAGAGCTATACCTCAATTTTAAAAACAGTGTAGACATTCCGGGGGCTTCCTTCCTTTCCTCCAGTGACAATAAGGCCCTCCCCATGCTGGGCTCCCCGTGCTCGGCTGGCAGTTCTGCAGGCACTACCCTGCTCAAGAAGGAAATTGCACATTTGGCCCCAGCAGCCAGGCTCACTGCAGGGGGCCACCCATTCTGTCCACTCCAAAGGTGGGTTCCTGGATTCAGCCTCGCTGAATTCTAAATGAGACGACCCACGATCTCCCTCATGTCCAAGGGAGGCCAGAGCCCCCCCACCACAGCATCCCCCAGGGAAGGCCCCCACACAGGCAACCACAGGAGGCACAGCAGGGCTGCACAGTGACCGCAGCCCTCACTCATCACTCGGCATCTCACGCTCAGTCCAGCTCAAACCCATCTCTGACCTCGGTCCAGCTCAACCCCACCTCTGACCTCAGAAGCTGCAGCTCCCTGGGAGGTGGAAGCCACTGTCCCTGGCCGCAAGGCTGCCCATTTGCCCTGCGGAGGCCCGGGGGCCGTTGCTCACACCTGGAGCCACAGTCACATCTAGGGCTAGGGAACAGGGCTGGCATCCCCATCCCTGAGGCCGCACTGGCCTTGGGAACCGCCCGCCTCTCAGGCAACAGCAAAGAGCGTGTGAAGGACGTGGCTCTGACACTTCCAACCTTCCCCTTCCATGCCGTGCCATGGTACAGCTCTGAAGCTCCGTCCCTGTGCCCAGGCTCACCCAGCACAGTGTGTGGTGCCCTCTCCCAGCCCCAGGAGAAGACCCCAGCTGGCATCAGGGGCGACCACAGTGTCTTGGCGACTGCAGCTCCACAGCCTCATTCAGTTGCGAGTTCATGGGTGGACGGCATTGAGGGGACCAGGGACAGCAGGGCAGGCTCAGGGGCGCTCCTCAAAGGCAGCTTCAGAAGTGCCTCCCACTAGGGCAGCTCGGGGTCCCTAAGGTCAGGCGCTGCCCTTGAGCTGTGGGGGCCAAGTAGCTTCTGAAGCTCAAGGTCAAAGCCCAGCCACGTTCTCAGGCTCCCTGTCTCATGGTCTGCGCCCTGTGTCCACGTTCAGGACAAATGGCCAGTTGGGGTGGGACAGGCCTCTCTGTGTGGCCAGGTGTCTGGCCTCTGAGCTCGACATGGGGCAGAGTCCTCACATCAACAGAGGTCAGGAGAGGGGCATGGTGGCCTTGCTAGGACAGCCCCCACCTGCAGCTGCTGTGCTGTCAGAGCAGAGCCCCTGGGGACCAGGGGAGAGCGACGGGTCAGAGCCTTTCTGCCTCAAATACCAGGCTATGCCTAGGTACCTGCGTGCTGCAGTTTTATTGAGATATGATTCACATACAATAAAATTTGCCACTTAAAGTGTCAATTCAATGGTTTTAGCATATTCCCAGAGTTGGGCACCCATCACGAAAGCCAACTTTAGGACACCATCTCCCCGAAAGAAACGCCATACCCGTCAGCAACCACCCCCCAATCTCCGTCCTGTGCCCTGGCAGCCACGGGCCTTCATTCAGCCTCTGTGACCTTGCCTGTTCCGGGCGTTTCACATCACTGGGCTCCGACAGGACAGACTTTGGTGACTGGCTTCTTTCACTCAGCGTCATGTTTCCGAGGTTCATCCGTGTTGCCGGTTCATCAGAACGCCATTCCTTTTTAAGGCTGAATAATATTCCAGTCATGGCTGTATATGAAGGTGTTTTTCTGCGAGTCCCCTGACAGACCCCTGGGCTCTTTCCACTTTCTGGCTGTTGGGAACGGTGCTGCTAAGAACAGGCGTGTACAGGTTTGTGTGCGGACATGTTCTCATTCCCCCTGGGGGGATGGCTTCTATGGACCCTAGGAGTGCGATTCTCATTCCTCCTGGAGGGAGGGATTCCATGGACCCTAGGAGTGCGATTCTCATTCCCCCTGGGGGAGGGACCCTAGGAGTGCGATTCTCATTCCCCCTGGGGGAGGGACCCTAGGAGTGCGATTCTCATTCCCCCTGGAGGAGGGACCCTAGGAGTGCGATTCTCATTCCCTCTGGGGGAGGGACCCTAGGAGTGCGATTCTCATTCCCCCTGGGGGGAGGGACCCTAGGAGTGCGATTCTCATTCCCCCTGGGGGAGGGACCCTAGGAGTGTGATTCTCATTCCCCCTGGGGGAGGGACCCTAGGAGTGTGATTCTCATTCCCCCTGGGGGATGGACCCTAGGAGTGTGATTCTCATTCCTCCTGGGGGATGGACCCTAGGAGTGTGATTCTCATTTCTCCTGGGGGGATGGACCCTAGGAGTGTGATTCTCATTCCCCCTGGGGGGATGGACCCTAGGAGTGTGATTCTCATTCCCCCTGGAGGGATGGACCCTAGGAGTGCGATTCTCATTCCCCCTGGGGGGATGGACCCTAGGAGTGCGATTCTCATTCCTCCTCGGGGAGGGACCCTAGGAGTGCGATTCTCATTCCCCCTGGGGGAGGGACCCTAGGAGTGCGATTCTCATTCCTCCTGGGGGCGGGACCCTAGGAGTGCGATTCTCATTCCCCCTGGGGGAGGGACCCTAGGAGTGTGATTCTCATTCCCCCTGGGGGGATGGACCCTAGGAGTGCGATTCTCATTCCTCCTGGGGGAGGGACTCTAGGAGTGCGAATCTCATTCCCCCTGGGGGGATGGACCCTAGGAGTGCGATTCTCATTCCCCCTGGAGGAGGGACTCTAGGAGTGTGATTCTCATTCCCCCTGGGGGAGGGACTCTATGGACTCTAGGAGTGCGATTCTCATTCCTCCTGGGGAGGGACTCCATGGACTCTAGGAGTGTGATTCTCATTCCCCCTGGGGGAGGGACTCTAGGAGTGCGATTCTCATTCCTCCTGGGGGAGGGACCCTAGGAGTGCGATTCTCATTCCCCCTGGGGGAGGGACTCTAGGAGTGCGATTCTCATTCCTCCTGGGGGAGGGACCCTAGGAGTGCCATTCTCATTCCCCCTGGGGGAGGGACTCCATGGACCCTAGGAGTGTGATTCTCATTCCCCCTGGGGGAGGGACTCTAGGAGTGCGATTCTCATTCCTCCTGGGGGAGGGACCCTAGGAGTGCGATTCTCATTCCTCCTGGGGGAGGGACCCTAGGAGTGCGATTCTCATTCCCCCTGGGGGAGGGACTCTATGGACTCTAGGAGTGCCATTCTCATTCCTCCTGGGGGAGGGACTCTAGGAGTGCGATTGCTGGCTCCCATGGTAACTCCATCATTTTCAGCCACTGCCAAACTGTCTTCCAAAGCAGTGTGAGTACAAATCTCAGATTCTCTCCACAGAGTGCCTAACTGCTTTCTGCTTTCCAGAGAGACTGGCGGATCTTCATTCCTATTAGCATCCTTTAAGTCAGCTCAAAAGGAGATCAGATAAAAATCAAACAAATGAACCTGAGTGGCCTCTGTGTGGGTGTTTTGGTCGCCCTTCTTGACAGTGACTGTCTCTGCCATTTTTTCTGGCTGCTTCAATTTCGTATTTTGGGAATTCTCTATTTGCGGACTTTGCCCATCTTCCTGTGGACTGCGCGTCTATCACAAGGTTATGAGACACGCTCGCCAGCTGTGATCCACCTCCTGCTCCCCACGCTGTGATCTGCCTCCTAGCATCATGTATGTGACTGGACTGTTCTACGTTTGAGGTTGTGAGGTCAGTCAGGGTGGCTGGAGGAGATCGGGGCTCCAGCTCCCAGCTCCTGGGTAGGAGCCCAGCTCTGTAGCTTGTGGGTGGCCTTCAGGGCGTTACTTAGCACCTCCGTGCCTCCGTTTCCTCATCAAAGGGGATGAGAACAGTCTGCAGCCCACGGGCAGCTGTCGGAATGAATGAGTTAATCTACCTGAGTGCCTCGGTGCACAGGGTCAGGCGTTTGCTGTCATCACGGATTTCTCCGATTGAGTTTACAATCGCAATGTTCTTCCTCACACCACACGCAGGTCAATGTTCCCCTCCACTTCCTCCTGGTCACCTTCCCTGTTATCCTTTATTCTGCAATCCCGGGGGAATTTAGTTTTCAACACGGTGTGAGGTAACAGTCCAACTTGGGTTTTTCCCCCCAAATGCAAAGCTGATTTTCCCAGCACCTGCTGCTGGGGACCCTGTCTCATCCCTCACTGATTTGAGATGCTCACTGCATCCGTATTCACCTCTCAGAACACCTGGGTTCATTTTAGGGCTGGGCTGTTCACTTGGTCTCTTCTGTGCATCAGAAAACAGCAGTCAGAAGAGCTAAAAGAACATTTTAGCATTTACTTACGTGCTGGGACTTTGCCAAACACGGTCCTTGTGTTAACTCCTGAGGCAGGTCAGTGGTGGGGCCCAGGCTTGGGCCAGGCAGGTGGCCCCAAAGCCCAGAGCTGCTCACGCACTGCCCAGAGCCCGGACGGCTCCTCTCCTGCTGTTCACACACGTGTCTACACCAGCAGGACGAGGACACCTGGGTGAGTCTTCCGTTACAAAGTCTTCTTAGATGCCTGACACTGAATTACACTCTGGGATAAAACATAAAATCATCTGGTGAAATTCCGAAAACCCATGGGAAATTGGATTCCAATCTTACTAAATGTAAAGATTAACTTTTGAAAGAACAGCCGGCCTCACGACGTTTCGCCCTCCACTCCTCATGTCAGTGTCTACGGCATGTTTCATTTGTTCCAGACTTTTCTCCTTTCTCCTGGGAAGTCTTTACATTTTATACGTGTGCCAACCATTTGTTACTCATGTTCTTTCAAGTTACTTTCTGTTTTCTGCTGTGATCAATAGTCTTCCCCTCTCATTTATTTCATATATTTATTGTAACTAAATCATTACAGTTTGAAACACGTGCTTGGAAGTCAGCAGCAATGGTTTTTGTGTATGGCAGCTCCCTTTTTTGCATATGCAGAGTGGATTTCTCCTCAAGGTGACCAGCAAATTCACCACTTTCCCATCCTGATCAACACTGTGCAGGCGGCTGCCCATTCCAGCTCTTGGCAGGTGGGGCTGAAGTACTTTTATTCGTCTGGTCCAGGGGTTGGCAAGCTTGTGCTGCAAAGAGTCAGACAGTATATGCATTTGCAGCTCTGGAGCCATAGGTTCTGTTTTTTTTTGTTTTTGTTTTTTTTTTTTTTTTTTTGAGACAGAGTCTCGCTCTGTCACCCAGGCTGGAGTGCAGTGGCGCGATCTTGGCTCACTGCAAGCTCCGCCTCCCGGGTTCATGCTATTCTCCTGCCTCAGCCTCTCTGAGTAGCTGGGACTACAGGCGCCCGCCACCACGCCCAGCTAATTTTTTGTATTTTTGGTAGAGACGGGGTTTCACCGTGGTCTCGATCTCCTGACCTCGTGATCCGCCCGCCTCGGCCTCCCAAAGTGCTGGGATTACAAGCGTGAGCCACTGCGCCCAGCCAATAGGTTCTGTTTTGCCACTGCTGAACTCTGCCACTGTGGCTCCCACCCATCTGTAGACAATGTGTGAACGAACACACAAACGGATGGGCCTGATTTGGCCTGCAGGCTGGAGTTTGCTGAACACAGATCTACACCACAGACTGGGTCTGTGAAAACTTTAACACTGGATACAAGCAGAGAACTTTCTGTACTCATACTTGGTCCAGTTTACTGAAATATTATTAGTTTCCAAGGCATTTCAGCTAATCTCTAGAGTTTCTGAAGCACCTGCTTACCTCACCTGCAAGTAACAAGGACCGTATTTTCTCATATCACACACTGATGCGATTGCATTTGCCGGAACGTCCAAAAAGTCACCATGCAGGACGCCCCTGAAGGTTCCATTTGAAGAGACATAGGGCAACTTGCCCATGAAGGTTCCATTTGAAAAGACATAGGGTAACTGGGTTCTGTGTCCCAAAATCTTAGAGCTGGAGGCTCCCTGGAGGGGTTACGGCTGGGGCCTGGCGGAAGCACATGCTGGCTTGGGTTTCAGATGGATGCTGGTCCCTGGGTGGGCCTGCCCTACCCTCCAGGCTGACTGGAGGTCTGTGGCTTTTGGTACTTTTGCTCATTTGATTTGGTTTTAATGAGTAAGACTGTGTCCCTTTGTGACTTTCCCAGCATCTATTGAATTAGAAGACTTTTTAAAAGATTCAATCTGGTGATATAGTCATTCTACCTGATTCTGAAATACAGGCATACCTCAGAGATATGGTGGGTTCAGTTCCAGACCACCGCAATAAAGCAAATATTGCGATCAAGTGAGTCACACAAATTTTTGGTTTCCAAGTGCATATAAAAGCTATGTTTATACTATACTGCAGTCTACTAAATGTGCAAAAACATTATGTCTAAAAAAAGTACATACCTTAAAAATAAGTTAGTGCTAAAAATGCTAAGGATCATCTGAGCTTCGGGGAGTCATCATCTCTTTGCTGGTGGAGGAGGATGTGACAATTTCTTAAGACAACGCTAACGTTTGCTGCATCAATTGATTCTCCTTTCATGAAAGAGTTCTCTGTAGCACACGATGCTGTTTGAGAGCATTTTAACCAGAGAGAACTTCTTTCAAAATCAGTCAATTCTCTCACACCTGCCACTGCATTGTCAACTAGGCCTATGGAATATTCGAAATCCTATGTCGTCATTTCCACAATGTTCACAGCATCTTCACCAGGGGCAGATTCCATGTCAAAAAAAACACTTTCTGGCCAGGCGCGGTGGCTCACGCCTGTAATCTCAGCACTTTGGGAGGCCGACGAGGGTGGATCACGAGGTCAGGAGATTGAGATCATCCTGGCTAACACAGTGAAACCCCGTCTCTCCTAAAAAATACAAAAAATTAGCCAGGCGTGGTGGCAGGCACCGGTAGTCCCAGCTACTCGGGAGGCTGAGGCAGGAGAATGGCATGAACCCAGGAGGCGGAGCTTCCAGTGAGCTGAGATTGCGCCACTGCACTCCAGCTTGGGCAACAAGAGTGAGACTCCGTCTCAAAAAACAAAACAAAACAAAACAACAACAAAAAAACCACTTTCTTTGCTTATCCCCAAGAAGTACCTCCCCATCCATTCAAGTTCTGTCCTGAGATTGCAGTCCAGTCCCCTCTTCAGACTCCACTTCCAAATCGAGTTCTCTTCCTACTTCCACCACATCTGCAGTGATTTCCGCCACTGAAATCTTAAACTCTCTCAAAGCCATGCATGAGGGTTGGATTCAACTTTTTCCAAACTCACGTTAATTCTGATGATTTTGACCTCCTCCCATGAATCACAAATGCTCTTAATGAAATCTAGAATGATGAATCCTCTCCACAAGGTTTGCATTTGACTTTGCCCAGGTCCATCAGAGGAATCATGATCTATGACAGCTATAGCCTTATCAAACGCATTTCTTAAAGAGTAAGACTTTAATGTCAAAATTACTTCTTGATCCATGGGTTGCAGAATGGATGTTGTGTCAGCAGCATGAACACAGCATTCATCTCCTTGAACATCTCCATCCAAGATCTTGGGTGATCAAGTGCATTGTCAATGAGCAGCAGTATCTTGAAAGGAATCTTTTGTTCTGAGCAGTAGGTCTCATGGGTGGGCTTAAAGGATTCAGTCAACCATGCCGTACACAGATGTGCTGCCATCCAGGCCTTGTTGTACGTTGTATGGAGGACAGGAAGAGTAGGTTTGCTTAATTCTTCAAGGACCTGGGGTTTTCAGAAGGGAAAATGAGCTCCCGCTTCAACTTCAAGTCACCAGCTGCATTAGCCTCTAACAGGAGAGTCTGCCTGTCCTCTGGTGCTTCTCTCTAGAGGACAGGGTGGGAAATCTCACAGTTGGTGTCTTCTTGCAATAGAAGCCTGTTTCATCTACATTGAAAATCTATTGTCTGATGGAGCCACCTTCATCAGTGGTCCTGGCTGGATCTTCTGGAGAACTTACTGCAGCTTCTCCATCAGCACTTGCTGCTTCACCTTGCACTTTTATGAAGTGGAGACAGCTTCTTTCCTTAACACTCATGAGTCAACGTCTGCTGGCTCCAACTTTTCTTCTGCAGCCTCCTCCCTTCTCTCAGCCTTCACAGAATTCGAGAGAGTCAGGGCTTGCTCTGGATTAGGCTTTGACTTAAGAGAATGTTGTGGCTGGTTGGATCTTGTCTCCAGACCATTAAAACTTTCTATCTTTCTTATCATTCATATATTCACTGGAGTAGCACTTGTAATTATCTTCAATAATTTTTCCTTTGCTCTACAACTTGGCTGACTGGTGCAAGAGGCCTAGCGTTCAGCCTGTCTCAGCTTTCGACACACCTTCCTCATGAAGCTTGATCACTTCTAGCTTTTGATTTAAGGTGAGAGATGGACGCCTCTTCCTTTCACTTGAACACTTAGAGGCCACTGTAGGGTTATTAATTAGCCTAATTTCAATATTGTTGATTCAGGGAGGCCCGTGGAGAGGAGAGACGGGACTGGCCGGTCAGCGGAGCTGTCAGAATGCAGAAAACATCCATCTGTGAAGTGTGCCATCTTACATGGGTGTGGTGTGTGGTGCCCCAAAACAACTGCAATAGTCACATCAAACCTCAATGATCACAGATCACCGTAACAGATATGGTAATAAAGTTTGAAATATGGGGAAAATTACCAAAACGTGACACAGAGACACAAAGTGAGCGTGTGCTGTTGAAAATACGGTGCTGTCAGACTGGTTCAAGGCAGGGCTGCCACAAACCTTCAATTTGTGAAAACGGCAATATTTGCAAAGTGCAATAAAACAAGGTGGGCCTGTAGCAAGACGCACTTTCGTTGCTCATGGTGGCTCCACTGCGCTGCATGTGGCCTCTTCTTTCTTTTTTTTTGAGACAGTGTCTTGCTCTGTCGCCCAGGCTGGAGTGCAGTGGCGCAATCTCGGCTCACTGTAACCTCCACCTCCCGGGTTCAAGCGATTCCCCTGCCTCAGCCTCCAGAAAGTAGCTGGGACTACAGGCACGCGCCACCATGCCCAGCTAATTTTTTTGTATTTTAGTAGACACAAAGTTTCACCATGTTGGCCAGGATGGTCTCGATCTCCTGACCTCATGATTCGCCCAGCTCGGCCTCCCAAAGTGCTGGGGTTACAGGCGTAAGCCACCGTGCCCGGCCTCTTTTTTTTCTTTTAAAGGACTCAGACTTCAGTGTGCTGTTATTTTATGTAGGTGTGAGCAATGTGTGTGCCATGCAGTACTAACACCAGAGGATGCGCATTCCAGGGACACGGATCCCCAGAGGCGGCTGCTGCCCCCGGGACAATGCTGGGTGGGTGTATGCAGCTCCTAGGCTGCTTGCTGGAGGAATCGCGTGCCTGACACGGTGCCTGGCCCACATCACAGATGTGGTGGTCTTTGTGGAAGGAGATGATAATTGGCACTTTTTTATCTTTTGGGATGCTTTCTTAAATATTTCAGTTCCTAAATATATATTTATATATTTTATATTTAAATTTATACTTATATATTTAAAATATTTAAATTTAAATATAAACTTATAAATTTATATTTATATTTTATATAATTAAAAATTATATATTTAAACAAAATTTCCAGATTTAGAGATCAATACACTAGCTACACATACACTTGTGAATAATTTTTCCTTTGCTCTACAACTTGACTGACTGGTGTTAAGAGGCATAGCTGTAATCTGATTCCTCCTTTCAGATTTATATTTGTGAATTTATATTTTATACAGATTTATGTTTATTAATTTATATTTTATACAAATTTATAATATAAACATATTTATATGACTATTATATAGTTACATAAATATATTTATAAATTATATACCAATATAAAAAATATATATTTACAAATAAATATAAAAATATTATATATTTACAAATAAATATAAAAACATTATATATTTATAAATAAATAAATATTATATATTTATAAATAAATATAAAAATATATATTTATAAATAAATATAAAAATATTATATATTTATAAATAAATATAAAAATATTATATATTTATAAATATAAAAATATTATATATTTATAAATAAATATAAAAATATTATATATTTATAAATAAATATAAAAATATTATATATTTATAAATATATAAAAATATTATATATTTATAAATAAATATAAAATATTTTAGTTCCTAAAATAAACTGGATGATTTTCCATACTTTCCAATATTTGGGAAAAGAAACCTGAAATATTTTAAGCAGTGTGCCTATTAAAGTATTTCTCTCTGAAAATTTTACAGAAGAATATTAACATTTATCTATTCCTTCAGTTATGTATGGTAGTTTTTCCCCTAGAAAAAATATATATTTAATAAAAATTTCCAGATTTAGTGATCGATACACTAGCTATGCATACATTTGTGAATAATTTTTCCTTTGCTCTACAACTTGGCTGACCGGTGCAACAGGCGTAACTTTCAGCCTGTCTCAGCCTAGTAATCTGCTTCCTCCTTTCAGATCTATTTTCTGATATAAAATAATTTATGTAAAGAAGTAAAACCACATTTTTATAGGTTTGTTAAAGGTGCAATGACACACTATGCCTTTCTTTTTAAAATTCGTTAATATTTCTTTTCAGCTTTACCAGCTGTTTTCTCTTCTTTGAGGGGAGGGGTGGCTTTTCCTCCCGCTTAAGTTCTTTGTGTTCATTCTTTCTGATTTGAAGATAAAGGCATTTAAAGACATACATACACTGATGAGCAGCTCTTTCACTGGCTTCTGGCCAGCTGGAGGCGGCTCCTCAGGGCTGGGCTGTGCTCCCTTTTGGGAGGTCAGACTTCTGTCTAAGCTGCAGAGTTTTCTGCTCCTTTGAGAATGAGAGCTGATCGGAAGAACACAGGTCCTAGTGCGCTCCTGGCCCTCTTGCTTACTCCTACTCTAGCTAAGAGCAAGAGGCCCTTCTGCCATCTCTGTGCCTCTTCTGTGAAACTTACCTCCACCCACTGCCTCTCCTCCCTGCCATGCCGCAGGCTGGGAGCTGAGTCTCTGCAGGACTGAGCAGGGGATGCCCCCTGGGTGGGTAGGATTCCACCTCTGCCTGCCTGTGAACCCTCTGATCACCAGTTTCTAGGTCCTACGGTTAGACCCAGGCCTGAGAAAGAAGTCCAGGGCTTTTTCTGCATTACAGGTCACTGTCATAGCTGGGGCTCAGAGCACAAGGCACGGGCTTCCACTCCTGTGAGCCCCAGGGGGCTCTCCCCAGTGCTTTTCAGCACTTATTTGTTTCTTTCTTTAGGTCATGGTGTTATTGACAGTTGTCCTTATTTCCAAAGCGTATGTAAAACTGGACACTGGGCAGAGGCTGTGCAAGGAGTGAGTGGCTGCATTAATCCAGAAAGCCACGGAGGCTTCTATGGACTTGCAGGGAAGCCCATCTTCTCCTCTCTCCTCCAAACGCTGGAGAAGCTCGTTCTCTCTGTGAGTGGAGGGTCCCGGGTGTCGGGAGGAGGGAAGCTGCAATCCCCACTCATCCGGTCCTTCTCTCTTGAAACCTCATCAGTCACATGTCCCTGTGTCCTGTGAGAACCTGAAGCCACATGGCCATGACTACACAGTGCCAAATCCAACCAACAACAAAACAAAGCTTTTGAGAGATGCAGCAATGCAACCAGCACCCCGGGTTTCTCTTGCTGCAGCAATGCAACCAGCACCCCGGGTTTCTCTTGCTGCAGCAATGCAACCAGCACCCCGGGTTTCTCCTGCTACAGCAATGCAACCAGCACCCCGCGTTTCTCCTGTTACAGCAATGCAACCAGCACCCCGGGTTTCTCTTGCTGCAGCAATGCAACCAGCACCCCGGTTTCTCCTGTTACAGCAATGCAACCAGCACCCCGGGTTTCTCCTGCTGCAGCAATGCAACCAGCACCCTGGGTTTCTCCTGCTGCAGCAATGCAACCAGCACCCCGGTTTCTCCTGTTACAGCAATGCAACCAGCACCCTGGGTTTCTCCTGCTGCAGCAATGCAACCAGCACCCGGGGTTTCTCCTGTTACAGCAATGCAACCAGCACCCCGGGTTTCTCCTGTTACAGCAATGCAACCAGCACCCCGGGTTTCTCCTGTTACAGCAATGCAACCAGCACCCCGGGTTTCTCCTGTTACAGCAATGCAAGCAGAACCCTGGGTTTCTCCTGCTGCAGCAATGCAACCAGCACCCTGGGTCACTCCTATTGCACAGCACCAATGACCAGATGGGCAGGGGTTTCCCAAAGAGGCTGAGAGTCTGACTTCATTCTAATGCTGGATTCTAATCGGGCACGTAGACATTCCAGAGTACTCTGGAAGACGCCACATGTGGAAAACAAGAATCCTTTTCCTACACAGAGAACTTGTCTGTGCCTTACATAGGGCAGAAGCAAGCAAGAGGGCCAGGAGCCCAGCAGAGCCTTAGAAACCTTTCTCGTCCATCATTTTCCTTTCTTATCATCCCATGAACCTGAAGGGTCAACCGTGGGGGCATCCTTACCCCCTTCTACAGATAAGGAAACTGAAACTCTAAAGATAAACTGACTTCCACAAGGTCTCCCACCCTAGCATGCAGAAGAGCAGTCACTCTTCCAGGCAGGGGGAGGACGGTGGGATCTGACCTAGGAAGTCTTATTGGTACAATGGCCATGTCCCTGGAAGGGGCTTGTCAGTCCGGGAGGCACACAGTGGTTCAATCATGCCCAAAGCCTGTGGAGCCTGAGATTTATATTCCAGTTCAGGAAGAGGTGCTATGCGAAGGGACCCAGGGACAGTGCCGCAGTGACGAGGATGCCGGCGCTGACGAACACGACGGGGTAGAGGTGTCATCCAAGGACCTGTGCCACCCGCCATATCTTGGGTTTAACGGGGAGTTGACATTTAAAGTAATTTGGATGCAGACACAAATCCTTCTATTTCATTTTTAAAGATTGATCTTTAACAAATGCCCATGCCACAGGTCGTATTTCATTCCCACGGCGGCATGCAGAAGTCATTTGGAAGGGGGTGGCTGACAGAGTCCCCGTATCCTGTGTGCTGCTATCTGGGTCCGAAGAGCTGGGCTGAGAATGAGGCACACTGGGACACACCAGCCAAGAAGACGGCACACACAGGTGCTGTGACAAGGGGACCAGTCTGGCATGATGGGAACCTGGGGCTCAGGGGACAGGCTGGGCACGGGTAGAGGGCGGCCTTGAGGCTAGAGACAGCACCTCACCGTTAGGGTGGGAGCCCTGGCTATGACTGCCCTGTGGTGTGCAGCCCAGCTGACTGGAGACAGCACCTCACTGCTAGGATGGACCCCCGGCTGTGACTGCCCCTGTGGCGTGTACCCAGCTGACTGGAGACAGCACCTCACTGCTAGGATGGACCCCTGGCCATGACTGTGCTGTGGTGTATACCCAGCTGATTTCCCACCTTGCATGTTGATCTTACTTTTTCAATTTTTGTTTTTACATACTTTAAGTTCTGGGGTACATGTGCAGAACGTGCAGTTTTGTTACATAGGTATCCATGTGCCATGGTGGTTTGCTGCACCCATCAACCTGTCACTTACATTAGGTATTTCTTCTAATGCTATCCCTCCCCTAGCCCCCCATCTCGACAGGCCCCGGGGTGTGATGTTCCCCTCCCTGTGTCCATGTGTTCTCATTGTTCAACTCCCACTTATGAGTGAGAACATGCGGTGTTTGGTTTTCTGTTCCTGTGCTAGTTTGCTGAGAATGATGGTTTCCAGTTTCATCCGTGTCACTGCAAAGGACATTAACTCATCCTTTTTTTATGCCTGCATAGTATTCTATGGTGTCTATGTGCCACATTTTCTTTATCCAGCCTATCATTGATGGACACTTGGGTTCATTTTCCAAGCCTTTGCTATTGTGAATAATGCCGCAATAAACAATGAGATACCACCTCACGTCAATTAGAATGGCGGTCATTAAAAAGTCGGGAAACAACAGATGCTGGAGAGGAGGTGGAGAAATAGGAACGCTTTTACACTGTTGGTGGGAGTGTAAATTAGTTCAACCATTGTGGAAGACAGTGTGGCAATTCCTCAAGCATCTAGAACTAGAAATACTATTTGACCCAGCAATCCCATAACTGGGTATGTACCCCAAGGATTATAAATCATCCTACTATAAAGACACACGCAGATGTATGTTTATTCAATTTTTTTTTTTTTTTGAGACAGAGTTTTGCTCTGTCACCTGGGCTGGAGTGCAGTGTTGTGATTTCGGTTCACTGCAACTTCTGCCTCCTGGATTCAAGCTATCAAGCGATTCTCCTGCCTCAGCCTCCCAAGTAGCTAGGATCACAGGTGCGTGACACCATGCCTGGCACATTTTTGTGTTTTTAGTAGAGGCGGGGTTTCACCATGTTGGCCGGGCTGGTCTCGAACCCCTGACCTCAAGTGATCTGCCTGCTTGGCCTCCCAAAGTGCTGGGATTACAGGTGTGAGCCACCGTGCCCTGCCCTGATCTTACTTTCCACAGTGCAGTCAGGAAGGAAGAAGTTCACCTTTGTCCTTTACAAAGAAATTAATCTCAAAGTGATGTCATCTGTAAGATTAGAAGGATTATAAACCAATAGGAGAAAAACAGGTTTTCCAGCACTTGGCCAGCACCAGCTGCCAATCAGTTCATGAGACTTGGAATCAGACAGTGGCACCGGTTCCAACGGCTCTGGTGAGGACCTGAGATCACACACAGTGGACGGGCTTGAAACGGTGGCACAGAGGCAGTGGGTGGGCTGAAACGGCGGCACGGGGGCAGTGCTCTGGCGAGGATCTGAGGTCACACGCAGTGGGTGGGACGAAGGCAGTGGGTGGCACAAAGGCAGTGGGCGGGCTGAAACGGCGGCACGGAGGCAGTGGCCCAGGCGGCTCTAGAATGGCCAGGGAGGTTGCTCCTCACAGGCTCCTCTATGGGGAAGACTCCAGTGTCTAAGGCCCTATCCTTCCCCTAGGATTGTGCAGATTCCAGGCCCATTTGAAAGCCCAGTATCCCAAAGCCTCACCCATGGAGATGGAACTCACGTCCACCTTCCTGCCTGGGCAACCACGCAGTGGGGCTGTCAGGGAGCCTGGCCCAGCAGGGGACAGTGACCTTAGCGCCCTCGGGAGAGGGGGCCACTCGGGTTCCTCATCCGGGGTCTTCACGTGGGTGTGACTTCACTGTGCATGAGGGGGCCTGAGGCAGGAACCCAGAAGGGGCTATTCTGGAATCCACCCAGAAAGGGTCCCCAGGGGCCTGGGCAGGACATGGAGCCCTTCCAGGACATTCCGTGGTCTGCACTGTGAGCAGAGTTCCTCTAGATCACAGCCGGGCCCTGGAAGGTGCTGCTCAGAAATACGTCTCGAGCACAGGGAATGCTGTGGAGGCTCCATGCCCAGGTGCCAGCGTGGTGGGGACCAAGGCATTGCATTTCCGTCGTGAACGTAACGAGTACCTCCGGGAAGCTGCCCTGCCAGCAAGACAGGGTGTCTCCCCATGTCTTGGAGACCAGGCTCCCTGCACCTGCATAGCCAGAGGATGGTCTCCAGGACCCCTCTGTCTCCTGGCTATGCCTGGTGGGATGTGAGCACCTTGCCACAGTCCTCGCCGGGTAAACAGAGTGCTGTCTGCCATTTACTCAGCAAGCCCTTCCCATCTCTCTTCCCAGTGATGTGCCAGACTCAGAGGCCAACCAAGCAGGCCCATTTGGCACCCAAAAGTGACCCCTCCAGCGATTCTCGAGGGGTGTCCCTGAGATGTTGGGTCACGTGTCTCATCTCTGCATTCCAGTCTCTGACTTGGCACCAAAATAGTGTCAGAGGGATGGGAACGGTGGGGAGAAGACAGGGAAGCAAGGGCAGGGGAAAGGAGAAGGAGGCACTGATCACGTCACTCAGACAAACCCTAAGCCTGATCCTCACCCTGACCCAACCTAATGTAACTTTCTGATCAGTATAGGGGGCACCAGGAAATCCCCAGCCCCGCCACACCCACTGGGTTTCCACGACAGACCCCGTCCACCCTCTGCACAGGGCGAGCATCCTCACATTTCAGCCATTTGCCATTTATGTATTTAAAACGATTCAAAGAACAACTTCTTTAAGGAAGATTGAGCCTAATGCAGGACAATTACTGTAAATGGCGCCCAGCGTGTCATGTCTCCCATTACGAAACTGGCCCAAAGTGCAGACGGAAATAATGTGGGTTTGGTCAAACCAATTTTTTTGTTTCTGGCCTCATTTCTGCTGAGAAAATGAAGAGTGTCACTGCTTACAATACTAGCTGATGTGGCACTGGCCATATACGTTTTTGTTTACACACAGAATCTATTAAAATGTCCAGCTATTACCGTGGTGAATAGCGGTGATTCAAAAGAACGCAAAATGGATTGCAGACAGGGATCAGAGTAATGACTTAGTATTTTTCATTGTTTGTGCAGAACAAAGATTAGTTAGGTGCGGGTCCCGGGCCACTTCTGGCTAAGTACCCACCCCTGCTCCATCTCTCAGGCCTGTTTAAGCTTCAGCCTTCTTTGTCCTTGGGAGAGAATGCAGGGGGGCGGTCCTCAGGCCACCTCGGCCCACCACCACCCTGCTCTCTTGGGCTGGTGAGAGGGGAGAGAATGTCCTTCTCTCTCCTGTTCCTTCACAATCCTTCTGGGTAGTTTTTCTCTGCCCTGGCCATCGCAGCCATCTCTTCCTGAGCTCAGCCTCCCTCTCCCTCCGGTTCCCTGAGTCAGGCTCCATGAACGCCATCTGATCACACTCCAGACGGACTCGGAGCCTCTGGGCTCTGGCCCAGGCGGCCGGGGCTGAGCTCCTGGCTGGAGGGCTCCGAGGGGGACAGGACGTGCCACCTCACCCGAGGGACAGTTCTCTGCAGTCCTCCCGGCTCTGCATCCACCTGGCATTAGTTCCAGAAGGACGGGGGAGGTGAGCCGGCCTTCGGAAGCAGAGCCCCTGCGGGTGTGTGCAGGCCAGGGCCCCTGGCGAGAGGGATGTCTGCACACCTCCCCACATGGGATTCAAAAGAAAAAGTTGAAAATCCCCCTGGGCCCATAAAATGGACTAAAACTGCGTTCCTCCACAACCACAGCCACCACCTTCCTGCTTGGGGGCCTCCCTGCTGCCCCCACAGAGGCTCAGTGTTTAGCTACAGTGTCCCCCTTCTTCCTCCAGCAGCCTCAGCCTTTGGTGACTAATGATGGCCCCAGCGGGGCTCAGTGTCTGCTGTGCAGGGGGCCAGGAAGTGGCCATGGACATCCAAGGGAGAGGTCGGGTGCACCCTGATACCACCTTGGCTCTTGCCTGCCTGTGTCTGGGAGAGGGCACTGCAGACCCTCCCGGGCCCTCCGCTTCTGCTCAGCCCATGGCCTGCTGTCCGCAGCAGCCCTGCCCTGGCCATGCAAGGCCACGAGCTCCACAGCCCACCCGGGCTCGTGAAGGCAGCTCTATCTCACTCCCAGATGAAGTGGCTGTGTCCTCCCCCACCACACACAGGACAGACGGCTCCCGGGCCCTGCAGACTGGCCCTGCCCGGCCTGGGGCCTTACTCACCCCTGGTGACACCCTGGTCCCTCTCGACGCCTAAGCCAGGCTCTCCAGGCTGCTGGCCCAGAGGACCTGGGTGGACCCTCTTCCCTTGACTGTGCCCTGACCAATTCAACTGGGCCATCACCCCCCTCAGAAGCTGTGTCCAATGATGAGTGTCACCCCCGTGTGGCTCCTGGAGGGCAGGGGCCATGCCTGCTCTGTGGGCCCTGAGAAGCACTGGAGCTCTCCAATGGCACCTGCAGTGCCCGACAGAGAACGGGGCCTAATGAATACGTGGGCAACGGGTCCAGCCGAGGCAGTGCTGGCTTGGCCACAGCTCTCCAACATTCCCACGCTGGAGCCTCAGGGCATTTGTGCTTGTTTTCCTAGAAAAATCTTCATCTTTTCCCTCCCTGAATGCCTGCATATTTGGAGTTCATTTGCGAATTCCTGCTAGAAGCATTGGGTGCTTCTTCACTGCCCTCTCCCTGGGAGACCCCCCTTGTCCCCTGACCCCTTCCCCTCATCTTCCGAAGCACAGGTACGTGCAGGGCTCCTCCTGGGATGCCCAGGGCTGGAGCCTGTTCTCCCTGCACCCTTGACGGCCCGTTCCAGCAGTGACGGAGTTCCAGGTCAGGAGTCGGAGCCTGCGCTCTGCAAGACCTGGCAACCCTGTTTCCCGGCTTCGGCGATCTGCTGAGAACCCGACGATGCTCTGCTCTGGGCGTCTTTGCCCATGACCTGGCTTTTCCCTCTGAGTTTTGGGGATGTTCTTCATCTCCCGTGGTCTGAAACTTCATGCTGGCATGCTTTAGGATGCGACTGTGTTCATTCATTTTCTGGGCTTGGTGAGTACTCTCACAGCAGAAACCGGTCAGTTCTGGAGAGGTTTTTAGAAAGCATTTCTTTGATAATTTCTTCTTCATTTTCCGCTATTTCAGGAGGTTATATCGTTCAGAACTCCTGAATCAATCTTCTGATTCTCTATGGTTTTCCTTTCCTAGTTCCCATTTCTTTTAGAAAATTCTACTCTCGGCTGAGAGATTGCCTCAGTTTTATGTCTCCAACGTTCTGCTGGATTTGTGACACATTCTGCTGCTACACACACACAGGCGTACAGTACCTATAGGTATACCACATGTACATGTATGCACACATCTGTGCCATGTATACATATATGTGTGTGTATGTGTACAGTTTCCCAAAGTGCTCTCCAGGCTCTTTTTAAAATGTTACTTTCGGTTCTGGGATACATGTGCAGAACGTGCAGGTTTGTTACATAGGTACACATGTGCCATGGTGGTTTGCTGCACCTATCAATCCATCATCTAGGTTTTAAGCCCCACATGCATTAGGTATTTGTCCTAATGCTCTCCCTCCCCCTGCCCCCCATCTCCCAATAGGCCCTGGAGTGTGATGTTCCCCTCCCTGTGTCCATGTGTTCTCATTGTTCAACTCTCACTTATGAGTGAGAACATGCAGTGTTCGGTTTTCTGTTCCTGTGTTAGTTTGCTGAGGATGATGGTTTCCGGCTTCATCCATGTCCCTGTAAAGGGCACGAACTCATTCTTTTTTATGGCTGCATAGTATTCCACAGTGTGCATGTGCCACATTTTCTTTATCCAGTCTATCATTGATGGGCATTTGGGTTGGTTCCAAGTCTTTGCTATTGTAAACAGTGCTGCAATATACATATGTGTGGATCCTAAGCAGAAAGAACAAAGCTGGAGGCATCATGTTACCTGACTTTAAACTATACTACAAGGCTACAGTAACCAAAACAGCATGGTACTGGCACCAAAACAGATATATAGATCAATGAAACAGAACAGAGGCTGCAGAAATAACACACACATCTACAACCATCTGATCTTCGACAAGCCTGACAAAACAAGCAATGGGAAAGGATTCCCTGTTTTATAAATGGTGCTGGGAAAACTGGCTAGCCATATGCAGAAAACTGAAACTGGACCCCTTCCTTACACCTTATACAAAAATTAACTCAAGATGGATTAAAGACTTAAATGTAAAATCTCCAGGTTTCTCAGCACTCCTTTAACAAGCTCCCCATCCCACTTGTCTACTGCCAGGCCACCAACAGCATCCAGACTCACTGTCCAAACTCAGTGGTGACATCTGTGGCTGGGGCAGGCTTGCTGGCCAGGCTCACCTCTGTCTCATGAGGCGCCTGGGCCGGGCCAGCAGGCCCCACTCCTCACCCAGTCCTGGGCTCCCCTCTTCTCTCCAGCAGGACAGGCTTGGAGTAATGACACCCACAGGGCTCAGAGGGCAGAGCCAGTGTTCCAGGCAGCACATGGGGTCACAACCACATCCTTCCATCTGCCAAACACGTCCCTAAGGCTGAAAGCCAGGGAGAGGAAGCAGAGCACCCACGAGGAGGAAGATGGAGGCCCTGGCCTCCTCACCTCCCTGCCTCCCCCACCCCCAGCCTCCTCGCCCCCTCCTGTGTCTGGATGCATGTCCGCTGTCTCTGAGGCTGAGCTGTGGTTTAGCTGGTGTGCTGGCCCTTCCTCTGCTGTCTCGATGACTCCTTGCAGCCTCTACGTTCCTCGCTCCTCTTCCTTTGGCTTCTTCTGGTTTTGTTTCTCTCCCAAAGAGTGACCTTTGCTTTCCAACATGTTTAGGAGCACAGCGCTAAACAGCTGGCTGGTGGCAGGTGGGCTTCACAGGAGGGTCCTCTGGCCCCCAACTCATGGCACCCATGGGTTCTGATCTGGGCTTGGTGAGCTCAGTGGGTGGAATGGGGGGCCCCCAAAGTTCATGTCCGCTGGGGAACCTCAAACTCTGACTGGATTTGGAAATAGGTTCTTTCCAGGTATGATCAGTGAAAGATCTTCATATGAAATCATCCTAGATTTAGACTCTAAAGCCAATGGCTGGAGCGTTTATAAGGAAAGGGAGAAGCAAATTTGGCAAACAGAGCAGGCCCCATGAAGACGGACACAGAGAATGGAGTGCTGTGGCCACGAGCCAAGAACACCTGGGGTCACCAGAAGCTATGAGAGGCAAGACAGGGGCCTCCCCAAGAGCCTCCCAAGACAGCAGGGCCCTGACCACTCGATCTGGAACCTTCTGGCCTTCAGGACCTTGAGATAATATGTTTCTGCCATTTCCAGCCACTCAGAACGTGGCCATTGGTTATGGCGGCCTCAGGACACACAGGCAGGAAGTGTATCCAGAAAGAAGCCTCCTGTCTCTTGACTGAGCCCTCAGGGTGCTGAGTGGGGACTCACCTCAGAACGTCGATTTTCACCTAATCTTCTGGTTTCCAGAAGTTCCTGCCACGCTTGGCTGTGTTTCTGCTGCAGGGTCCAGTGCCGCCCAGGTCTCTCCCTCTCCAACATGAGCCTCTGTGAGTCCAGTCTTCTCTGGGTTCTGCAGGGAGCTGAGGCCCAGGTGGTGGGTGGGAAGGACCAGGGGTCTCTTATGCAGCCTTTCAACTGGGCCCACCTCCACAGCGCTGGGAGGAGGCAGTCAGTGCTGCTCTACATCAGAGTGGAGGCAGAGCCCGGGCACTGCTCCCCTGGGGCTCAGCTCTCCTTGTCAGCTCCGTCCACCTGCTCCCACCCTTCCAGACCTGTCTTGCTGAGTTTGCACTCAAAGCGGGAGGCCATTTTCCCCCTTTTGTGTCCCTGTCACCCTACAGGGGGTTCCAGAAGGCACATAAAGGAAGTGTGAGCGTCTCGTCCTCTTTAACTGGGATCTTGGTGCGAAAGCGTCTGCTGTTTCCCGTGGACGGCTCCTCCAAGAATCAGGGTGCAGTGTGCAGGCCACGGACACACTGTCCTGCAGGGCCGCCCTGGGCGAGGGCCTGGCATGGGAATGCACTCTTGTGCCCCAGGCGCCTGGCGGATTGGCACAGACACAGGAGGGCTGGGCCGGGACCCCAGTGTTGACCTCCTTCTTCACGCTGGGGATGCTCTGAGACAGGGGTCCTAGCCTGTTCTTCCCACAGATCTGTTAGTGGGGCCATGCTGACACACGCTAGGCCCTCAGAATCCAAGAATGAAGAGACCTCACGGTTTGAGCTTGCCTCCCACAGGTGCCTTTCCTGGGATGGGCCCCACCTCCAGGCTCCGAGCTTGCAGGAAGCTCAGGGGCAAGGGTCCTGGTGGCCTGGACAAGGCAAGCCATCCACTGGGACAGGGGCCGTGCAGCCAGAAGGCTCCTCCCCGTAGCAAGCTGGCTCCTAAATCCCAAACAAGGCCTCCGTGGACCACGCTCAGCACTGCTGGAGATGCTAACGGGAGAGCTCTCCAGCCACGAGACGACCACAGAACCTTTTCCAGAGGGGCTTGTAGGTGACGTACATCATCGATCAGTGGTGAGTCTGACCTCCAGAACTTGCTGGCAGGCTGACAGCACAAGCTGCCCAGCCCAAGTCAGCAGCAGTTTACGGCAAGATGAGAGAAGAGACAGCATTTTGGCAGGCTGCTGGCCGGGCCACCAGGCCCCAAGGAGACCTCAGTGTCCTCTTGTCCGTATCCAACGGAGGCCCTGGAATGGCCTGACTATACCACACTCCCGGGATGCCTGGCCGGGGTGGAATTTAGACATCTGAGCCCCCACGAGATCAGCGGCAGCTGCTGTCTGCACATCCGCAGAATCTCTCACGTTGGGGAAATGGGCTTGTAGTGTAATGAGTTTCCATGAAATACAAGTTCCCGAATAGAACCACACAGAAACCCCACTGAATTTTCTTCACCCCCACAACTGTGATTTCAGGCAGCACAGAATTAGAAGGTGGGGCTCAATAGTGAATGTGCAAACAGGATTTCCATCTAGCTGGCTGATTCTGATGTAGGAGATGGCACAGCTCACTGACAAGTATCTTGCAATACGTAAACATTACGAAAACGTGGCGGGGCAAACACTGATCGGAATACCTCCAAAAGCCAGTCGCATGTGTGGTTCGCAGCCCCAGTCAAGGAACATCTGGAGAGAAGATCTGCTTGTGTGTGGGCCCGGCCTGCTCCCCTCGGCCCCACCAGCCCTGCCTGTCCCTCTTCCTCCAGCTCTGCGAGCCCAGTTCAAGGACAGAGGAAGCCAGAGGCAGAGCACAGGAATGGGAAGGAGGGCGGACAGCAGCTCTAGGCCTGTCCCCAGGGAGCAGGAGCCAGAGTCGGGGGACAAGAAGGAGCGCTGCTCACACCTCGGGAGAACCTGCAACACCCACCCAGGCTTCCCTCGCCTGGGGCAGGTGGACGTCCACAGGGTAGAGCCAGCAGAGAGGCAGCGCCTGGAAAAGCTCCGCAGACGTCAGTTTCTCTCAAGTCCCCACAGGACGCGATTTCTGGCCTTTCATAGCAACCTAGGAGAAAGGCTTCTCCCACGTGAGCGTGTGTGCCCAGGCGTGTCCTTTGTCACAAGGCGCTCACCCTCCTGACACAGATACTCTCTCACATCTTCACTCTATTCCTTCCTCCTTTTAAATGCCAGTCATGATCTATTAAATTAATTTCACAACCCACTAATGGGGTGAGAGCCTGCACTTTCAAAAGCAGTGATCTTGGGCCGGCGTGGTGGCTCACGCCTGTAATCCCAGCACTTTGGGAGGCCAAGGCGGATGGATCACCTGAGGTCAGGAGTTTGAGACAAGCTGGCCAACATGGTGAAACCCTGTCTCTACTAAAACTACAAAAACTAGCTGGGTGTGGTGATGGGTGTCTGTAATTCCAGCTACTTGGGAAGCTGAGGCAGGAGAATCACTTGAACTTGGGAGATGGAGGTGGCAGTGAGCCAAGATTGTGTCCCTGCACTCCAGCCTGGGTGACAAGAACGAAATTCCATCTCAAAAAAAGCAGTGATCCTGGAAACACAAGCATTGGCACGTGCCTGGAGTCCATACTCAGTTAATCCATGAATCGTGAATCCACGTGTCACATACAGAGGTGCAGGCATTGCAAGGGGACGGGGCAGCAGCACCCTTAGGCCCAGCGCCCGTGCTAGGCGACCCACACTCTGGTGGGGCCACACGGAAAAGTAAACGGCAACGGCCCACACGGGAAGGGGTTGGGGAGTGACGGGGGCTCGGCGCGATGGTGGCGTGTAGCTGGGCAGGCTGGGAGCGGGTGGCTGCCTGCATCAGGCCTGGGCTGGAGGCGGGCTCTAATCTGAGAACGTGGCCATTAGGATGGAATTAGCAGCAACTCAGTATCCACTGGGTCTCTAAAAGCCAAGTTATGAGAACACCATCATCTCTCAGAAAACCAATTTATGGTAAAGTGTGAAACCTCATGTAGCTAATTTACCATCTAGGAGAGAACTCAGATGCAATCGCACATCTGGGATTCTAGCTTCCAATTCTATGGTGTTTGGTTCAAGAGCTCAACTAACCTTTTCAGAAAGCTTTGAACACAGGTCACCACAGGCCAGTGATTCTATTAGGAGCCGGCTCTCCTGCTGTTCCCAGAGACTTCTCCCGAGATACCTGGGAAGATTACAGGGCCCACCCGGTCCCCTGGAGTGAGCACACGGGAAGATTACAGGGCCCACCCGGTCCCCTGGAGTGAGCACACGGGAAGATTACAGGGCCCACCCGGTCCCCTGGAGTGAGCACACGGGAAGATTACAGGGCCCACCTGGTCCCCTGGAGTGAGCACACGGGAAGATTACAGGGCCCACCCGGTCCCCTGGAGTGAGCACACGGGAAGATTACAGGGCCCACCCGGTCCCCTGGAGTGAGCACACGTTCACTCACTGAGATCCATGGGGTGAGGATCAGGCATCTGCGGCCCATGTATACAAGGTGCCCCCACCATGGCAACATGAGGCACAGGCTAAGAGACAGGTCTTCAAGCCCCCGACACACACTCTCCCTCAGGAAAGCAGAGCCGTCCCCTCCACCTGTGAGACCTCACTCTCTAGAAGAATCAGAGTGCCTGAGAGTGACTGGCCCGGAAGCGCACAGCCATCCTTCCTCTGCTGGATGACGGAGTGCCCTGCTACAGTCAGACTCCCACCTGCCCACGTCCCTGGTCCCTGCAGGTGCCCTCCAAGCCTCCACCAGCAGAGGCTTGGGAGGTCCCCTGGGAAGTGTCCTAACGATGGGAAGATCAGAGTATCTGAGTCTCCTGAGCTGAAAGCCACGTGGGATCTCACACCAAGCCAGGTCTGGCCTTCGTGTTGAGCAGACCACACAGAATCAATCCCACCTCCCTGGACTTCTGTACACCTGGCCACCAGCAGTCACTCCAGCTCGCCCAGCCGCAGTATTCAAGCCTGTGAAACCGAGCTCCCAGGCCTGCGAGGCCCAAGGGAAGGGGAGTCTGCAACCATCTGCGCCAGAATCTGAGCACACCAAGCACTGGACAGGTGCAGCTATTGTTCCCAAAGCCAGGAAGGCTCGAATCCCTCTGGAATATCCCAGGTGCCTGGTCAGCCTCTACCTCAAATGCCCCAGAACAAGGGGGGCTCACTGCCTCCCGTGGTGGGCCCTGTGGGCTTGGACTGAGCTGACACGGTGAGCACCTCGGTTCCCCGTCTCTGCACACACAGAGGCTGTGCTGGCCAGGCAGACCTGGACGGACGCAGGAGGCTGCTGGGCGGCCCTGGACGGACGTGGGAGCCTGCTTGGGCGGCCCTGGACAGACGCGGGAGGCTGGTTGGGCGGCCCTGGACGGCCCTGGACAGACGCGGGAGGCTGGTTGGGTGGCCCTGGTCTGGTTCTCGGGTAGGTGAAGGGGTCCCTGATGAGACTTCACGAGAATGACTCAGGTGCTGAAGAACCAAAGGGGAGGAGGAGAGAGGAGAAGACAGGCGTTCTGGGTGAATGCAGGAGCAGGGAGGGCGGGGTCCAGGGTTTGGGCCAACAGCGAAGAAAGGAAAACCCCATGAAGCTGGCTGACAAGGCCTTCTCCAGGCAGCCTGACAGGCTGGGGACAGGCCACATCTGTGTCCCCCACTTACCAGCATGCGCCCTGCACGCGGGGGGCTTCACTTATCACTTTAATTAGCATTGCCCTTAGTGGGGCCAAAAGGTCTGTCACGGTGACCCTGGCAGGAGCGGCTGCAGAGCTGCACCGGGAGAAGCCTTCACGCAGGTCGGAAGACCCTGATGGTGCCTGGTGGGTGAAGGACATCCCTCCAGGGGGTGCGAATGCTCTGAAGCAAGGTAGAGGGGGTGGTGGCACAGCACTGTAAGTGTGCCCAACGCCACTGAGCTGCTCACTTTAAAATCAACAACTTTATGTTACGTGAATTTCACCCCAATAAATTACCAAAAACCAAAATGTGATGATGCCAGCGGCCTCCAGGTAAGGACCCAATCCTGTTTCTGCTGAGCGCCTCGAGGCCTTTGGGGGGGCCGGGCCAGTCCTGGCCCTGTCACTGGCTCAGCAGGGCTGCCCGCGCCCAAGTGACGCACCTTTATCCACCGCCAGCTCTCACAGGGTCTGTGGACTCCCTGACTTCCCACCCCGGTGAACTGAGCAGTCCACTCACAGAGGTACATCCGAGTTCCTTCCTGAAGGGGTGCAGCCTGAACGCTGGCCTGGGCGCCTCGTGGGCCTCGAGTCACGAGGAGGAGGGGCTCATCGAAGGGCAACTGAGAAGTGATGGGTCACTGGAAGCTGGGACCCAGAGTGGCTTTCACACCCATCCCTCCCAAATTCAGGGCGAGGTGGCCACTTATGTTGAAGCTTCTACGAGGGAAACGAAAGGCTGTGCCTGACCGGGGTCCACAGGTGGACAGAATGCACCTGCTGTTTGTGTTGCTGGAGACTCAGGGCGGTAATGCAGGCCTGGGAACCCCAAAGCGCAGGGACAGAGGAGAGCCTAGGCCCCCTCTGCGGATAGGTGGCAGTAAGGAAGTGGTAGAGCACTGTGCGTTTCATGGGTGCAAGACGGAATCATTTGCTTCTGCACTTAATGCCAGATAAACCCTGACCAGGCAAAGCCCAGGACCTCAGCTCAGAGCACCCCATGCCCCTCATCTCCTGTCCTGTCCGCATGCCTCCGGGCGGCGCCGCTGCCTGGCCCCACACTCCTCCTGCAGGCCCACGTTCCAAGCAGGCACTCCCGGGGGGGGGCCCTGGGCTGCCAGCGACGCTGAGTCTGCATGAACTTCCACGAATGCAAGAGGCCCCTGAGAAACCCACGGGGGGCTTGGAGTGCTGCCTTGCCCATCTCACTGACATCCTGGCTGTAGCAGAAAGCCGTGCGACTCTCAGAAGACGACCCTGAGAGCCCCGAATTACATTAGAACCCCAGAGATCCGTGGTTCTCCTTGCAGCAGCTCTACCAAATTGGCCTCTTGAACCAAGTGCCGGAACAGCCCAGCCGAGCCCTCTCTTGGAGGCTGCTCAGGCAGCAAGGGGAAGGACTTCCCTGCAGCCCAGTGTGAGGAGCTGCAGCCCCCTCTCCCTGTGCAATCCTGGGAGGAGGCTCGGATGCCAGGGGGCTTTCCAGATCCTTCTGTCCAGCCACAGATCTCCCTGAGTTAACATTCCCAGAGCGTGGAGCACGGATCCATGTTAGGGAAATGCTCACCCACTCACGTCCTCAGCTTCCAATGCCAACCTCAAAGGAGGAGAAGCCAGGATGAGGGGGTGCCACTCGCTAGTGAGAAGTCAAGGCCACCCCATGGGAATGCCCCGAACCCCATGCACATGGGCGTGGGCTCCCCTCCTCTGCCCCTCTGCAGGGGAAACTGCCTCAGCATCCGTGGCATGCCTGGAGGAGCCGCCTTCAGAAAAGGCCCAGGGCCACCCGGCGTTCCCAAGCTCCCGCCCTTGGGAAGAGCAGCTCCAGAGACCCAGGTCAGCCGTGGCTTTGGGAGGGTGGGGTGCGCTGCATGCCCCACTCAGGGGGAGAGAGAGGAGCTGAAGGGCTCTCTGGGTCTCTGGTGTGTGCAGCCACCAGGCCAGGCCCAGGGACAGAAGGAGCACACCTGGACGGAACCTGCACCCGGCCCTGTCTCCATAGAACCCCCACCGTGTCCTGGGGGAGTTATCAGAAGTTCATCTTCAGGAGGGGTGGATGCCTCCTCCAGCCTGGAATCACGGGCACATCAGTCCCGGAAACAAGATGGCTCTAACCAGTGGGTTTCGGGGCCTGGTCAGTGATCTGACTTCTGGGCTGACCAGCCTTGCAGGTGGTTCTACATCCAGCTCTCAGCCCCCATGTACTCACAGACCGTCTGTCCCAGGACAGATGGTCAGGAATTCAGCCCCAGAGAGGGAGGTGGCGGAGGAGACAGGGCCCTGGCCTCTCTGCATGAGGACGGAATGAGCAGCTGCCACCTGTCCCCTCCGAGCCAGGGTGGCGTCGGAGGCCCGCGCATGCCCCCTCCCCAGCGCACCCACGAGAAAGCCGAGGGTCACGTACCGTGGTGGTCTTTATCCTCCCGCCGGGCTGCGTGCACGTCCAGCCTGACCGGTTGATTAACAAGTCACAGCCTTCCCCCTCCAGACATGGAAGCATGTCACACCACTGCTTGGTCTTGATGATTCTTGCTGTGGGAGAAAAGAGAGAGGCAGTCGGCGTGCTGCTCTCGTGGATCGTGAGGGTGTTGCTGAGGGCACCTGGGTCCTGGTACTGGCTGGGAGGGCCCTCAGGCAATGCCCGGTGTGGCTCCACCCAGGGACCCTCACACAGGGACACTGGGACCAGGGGCTTCGCCAGCTTCCTGGTCTCCTGGTTTAGTGCTTGCTCCCCAAGTCCCGCTCTGCCATTGGCCAGTCGTGGAGCAGTAAGCAGTGACCGAGGGAGCTGGAGACACATCTGTGGAGCAGAGCCATGGCCCCTCCAGCAGCGTGGCTGCCTCACTCTCTCTCGTCTGGAATCCACTGGAGAGCCAGGGGAAGGCAGGAGGAGGGGGTTCCCAGCTAGGACATCCTCAGATGCAGCGAGGGCGGCCTGTGCACAGCGAGGGAACCAAGGGGGCCCAGGCTTGGAGCTCAAAGTGAAGCCAGGCAGGAGGTGGGGAGTCGATGCCCCATCCTTGACTGGAGGATTTTACAGCAACCCCTGGCCCCCATCCCACCCCTGCCACGTCTCATCTGCAGATGCCGGGCTGACCCCTGGGGCTGGTCCAGCACCAGCTATGTCAAGGCTTCAAGATTAAAGGATGTGAGTGCTTGTGATGGCCCTTGGACAGGGCAGGGGAGGGCCAGGTGGATGGGGGCACTGGCTCCCCACCAGCACAAGACTCTGAAGCCCACATCGACTCCTCCCATGCCATAGAGAATTGCATTTTCTCTCTTCCCTGGAAGCCTACCCCATTTTGTGGCTGTAGGGGTTAGGCAGACTGAAGATGACACTCCACCAGAAAGCCCGAGAAGCAAGGACTTCATGGCAGAGTAAAAGCTGATTGTATTAACACAACCCTCGCTGCGGGAATCTCAAAAGAACGATTAGTCATTTCTCAAACTGGGAAAAATTATGTCCTTCCTAATGCACACATAATTACGTTTATAAAAATCGGACCTACAAACAGGGGTCGCCACCCAGTTGAAAAACAGGCATTCAGATCAGATACCAAACAACTGCCAGGCAGTATTTTAGTTCAAGGTTACGTTATAAACATGCACACTTATATACACAGGATTCTACCACCAACTTTAACGCTATGGTGGGAGATCAGGGAGAACTCTGCATCTTACATGAAAAAGAAGTTTGAAAGTTTGGGTCCAAGGCTCTAGGAGAACGGATGAAGTCACATATCCCCACTGCACTCGCTGGTGAGAGCCAGGCGCCCCACGCTACATGCAAAGTGGATGGACTGCACGTGGCTCGCTTCACGCCAGTGCTGGGAGGGCCAGGGTGGGCCTTTTCCTCCCCTTCCTCACCCACTCACAGTTCCTCGGGGTCCTCACTGTTCCGAGTTCCTCGGGGTGGAGGCTTGGAACTTATCTTGCTGGATGTGGGCAATGCGCGTATGAAGCCCCTTCCTGTTTTCCCTTTGGGTCCCTCCTTCCTGGGGCTCAAAGTTGGATGGGTCCACTGGCCCCAGGATGCAGAGAACCCAGTGTCTGGGCTGCCTCAGTTGCCAGCCCTGCAGAGTGGGGAAGGCCTCTCTGTCACCCACACCAGGCCCAGGCTGCACAGACACCCAGGCCCAGGGCAAGAGTGGCCCCCGTGGCCCCCAGCCCCCACCTCCTGTCTGCAGCCCCCATCCCTTTCACGAAGCTCCAGAGCCCTTGGCTCCCTCCTCTCTCCTGGGTTTTCTCTTCCACGTCACCTCTTTTCCCTTTTTTACACAAAGCACAGGACTCTCAATTTGCATAAACCGGAACTGTAGTTCCCCAGGATACCTGTTTACTTGAAAACCTGAAAAAATTTCCGAGACTCCTCACCATAGGAGGGATACGACTACTACATAAACAGTTCTGCAAATGCACGTCTGTGCACACGTGTGCTAACACACCGTCCTCCAGACGGGCAGCGGGCTGGCTTCACGGCTATGCAAACAGGCTGCTGCACATGGCTCCAGGTACAGGAGGGCCACCGCTTGGACAACGCTCTGCAGTTCCCACGTCTTGAAATTCTGAATATTTTTTAACAAGGGCCCTGTATTTCATTTTGCACAGGGCCAGCCAATCATGCCGCTGGACCACAGGCAGTGGCTGTCCCTATAGGAGCAGTGGGCAGCAGAGGACAGGGTCCTGGGGAACAGCTCACTCCTCACCCCACGAGGGCGCAGGCCCTGGGGTCATTGCAGGGGAGGCAGGTCTGGGAGGTCAGGGGCCCTCTGGAAGACAGACAAAAGGACAGCATCCCAGCCAGAATGACTGGGCTCTTGTCCTCAGTTCTGACAAGGCAGGAGGAGCTGCCTGAAGCCTGCATGACTGTAGCGGAGAGGAGTCTGAGATGGGCTGGTCATGCCTGCCACAGCACCCATGGCAGAGGATGCTGCAGCAGAGAGGAGTCTGAGATGGACTGGTCATGCCTGCCACAGCACCCACGGCAGAGAACGCTGTGGGGTGCTGTGTCCCAGCCAGCCCTGCCCCACCCCACCCCCGGCACCTTCGCACCCACAGCCAGGGAGGCAGGCGTCCACCAGCCGGGCATGGCTACCCCTAATCCCTTTCCACGTCAGTGCTAGGGATGGAATATCCTCTCAGTGCAGCCTCACCCCTGGATTTGGAGACGGGGCCTTCAGAAGCTGAAGAAGGTTAGATGAGGCCATGAGTGTGGGGCCCTGATCTGCCAGGATTCCTGTCCTTAAGAGACTCCAGAGAATTCAAGCACGTGTGCTCGCTGTCTCTCTCTCTCTCTCTCTCTCTCTCTCTGTCTCTCCCCTCCCCACCCCCCTGCACCATCTCAGGACACAGCAAGAAGATGCTGCTGCCTACAAACCAGGAATCAGATCCTCACCAGGAACCAAACCTATCGGCACCATGATCCTGAATGTCCAGCCTCCAGAACCCTGAGAAAATAAACATGTGTTGTTTAAGCCCCTCAGTGTGCGGAGTTTTGCTACGGCAGCCTGAGCCGGCTGAGACAGCCAGGGGACCAGGAGACACGGGAACATCCCTCGTTCACCTGAAGAGTCAGGTGAGGAAACTCCAGCTGAGAATCAGTGTCTTCCCCCGCGAAAAAGCAACTGTGCTCCTTGCCGCTAACGGTGGCACATGGGGACAGGGAACCCCCCGGCTTCCCATGGCGACTCCAGGAAGAACAAGCCACCCAGGCTGCAGCTCCCAGGCCCTCAGAGGGTCCCAGCCACCTGCTGCGCTTCCACCAACCCCGAGGAACAGCGCTGAGAGAGGGGATGGCGCCATGAGTGGGGATGGCTGGAATCTGTCATGTGTCTTCCCGGGGCCCCTTTTCTTGTCTGTTCCCTATTCCTGCAGAAAGCCGCCAGCAGCTGTGTCTCCCATCCCTGATGCATCGTGTTGGGTGACAGTAAATATGGTAGAAAGTCTCAGACACCCACGAACACGAACCTTAAACCCACAAGGGAGCTACAGGATGAAACACACATGCCCCAATAGCAGAAATCCCCTTGCAATGCCTGAGAAAAGAGCTGGACAAATTATAGAAAGCATCGTGTGTGTGTGTGTGTGTGTGTGTGTGTGTGTGTGTGTGTGTTGGGTGTGTGTGTGTGTGTGTGTTGGGTGTGTGTGTGTGTGTGTGTTGGGTGTGTGTGTGTGTGTTGGGGGTGTGTGTGCGTGTGTGTGTTGGGGGTGTGTGTGTGTGTGCGTGCATGTGTGTGTGTGTTGGGGGTGTGTTTCTCTAGCACCAACACTGAAGGACATGAAAGGAAGAAGCTCCAGTGTGGCTTAAAAGAAATCCCCACGTGGGCTCCCATCCGCCCCACACCATGGCGCCCAGGGTAGTCTTCAGCGCATGTGGCTGCTGCTCTCATCCTGAGCTGAATGGGGCCTCAGAAACCCCCTGGGGTCCCCAGTACCTGTCCTGTTCTGCCCTAACAGCCAGAAGCAGGGACTGGGCTGTCTCAGGTGAAGTGAGCCCTTCAACTGCAACAGGGAGACGTTTCTGCATCTGCCCGGGCCAGGTCTGGCACTCTCTGCAGCATAGGGCAGGGCCTGGGCCAGCAGGAGTGGGGTTGGCACAGACCAGAAAACCAGGGCAGTGTGGGTGGTGTCTGAGGGCAGGTCCTGAACTGCCTGCAGGGCAGGCTGTGAGAGGGTAGACAGGAGGTGGCCTGGGCTCAAATCCTGCACTACCAAGCTCAGCTGGGACCTCATACCCACGTGAAGCTCATGGTCTGGGCTAGGATGTCCTGGGAGAAGGAGGCTGAGGGTGGACACAGTGCAGGCCGCAGCACCCCACCCAGCACAGGGCTCAGCTGGCCAGAACCCACAGGCTGTGTTGCTGGGGCCCTCTCGCTCAGGCTAGGATGGAAGCCACCAGAGCTCATTGGGACTGTGGGGCCGAGGACGGGGGAGGGATCTGGGGCAATGTGCCAGCCTTCAGCATCTTGGACACACATCTGCTCCAGTGCCAGGCCCCAGCCCACTGGCTGTCCACGGAGAGGACCCTCATCCCTGCCAGATATGATGTGGTAATATGCACGGTGGTGCTCAGGGTCACCTGAAGGAGCAAGAAGGAAGGATGGTAGGGTCCGGGGGAACTTAGGCTGGTGAAGGTGGCTCCAGCCCTGCCTATGCTGTAGCTGCGATGCCTGGCCACACACCACACACACATGTACACAACACACACACATACACATCACACACATGTATACACCACACACTCCATGCAGGGGCATGCAGGTACACACACAGGCACACACACGCCCATTTAAATGCATGCTCGCAAACACGTATCTGCAGGTGCAGCACACACATGCACGCATACATGCATGCACACACACAGATGTGTATCCACACATGCAGCCACATGTACACTCTCATGTAAACACACATGTACGTGCATGCAAGTCACTCTGTGGGCTTGCCTGCTCTCAGCATTTGCAGAACAAAGGGACAAGCAGTTAGCAGGCCTGCCCCGTCCCTGGGCCTGGCCCTCCCGAGGGCACCAGCGGGCCGGCCCTGAGCACACAACACCTTTTGTTTGATGGCAGGAGCTGGGCTCACCCACCCCAGCCCACTTCCTGCTGGAGGCGGTCAGAGGCACAGCGCCGGGCCACCATGTCCTGGGGACAAAGGGGCCTTTCAAGCATACATTTCACAACTCCCTTTCCCCGGGCACTGGTGAGGAGGCCTCCCCTCTGGTCCCAATGTTGCCATAGCTCTCAGGGAAGGGAAGCGGCGTCCCCAGGGGTTGACAGAGCTTCCTGAGGTAGTGTGAGTGACAGTGACTGAAACGTGGGCTCTGGGCAAACAAACGTCATCACCCGTCCACAGGGGCTAACCTGGGGGGTCCTGAGCACACCACAGGTAAAGGGCACGGTGGGTAAAGGGCACGGTGGGTAAAGGGCACGGTGGGTAAAGGGCATGGTGGGTAAAGGGCACAGGGTCTCATGCGTGTTTATGTGCGTGGTGCCTGTCCCCGGGCCGGTAGGTGCAGGTGCTTAGGGCGTGGCTGGAGAAGGGAGCCAGGGAGCCCCTGCCCAGGATGGAAAGAGGGCATGGGAGTGCATCTCAGAGTGGGTTTGTCCAGACTGGATCTAGACTCTCACCGATCTCCAGCCTCTGTAGGACCCCACAGCCCCCGAGTCCCAGCCCAGCCAGGCCCTGGGCCAGCAGTGCTCTTTCTCCACCTGGAAACACTTCTCCAAGGTACCAGTCAGCCCCATCTTCCGTCCCACACCATGCTCTCCATCACACACATAAATGCCATTCACATATGTAGACACAGGCACACACATATACACCCCACACACAGCCACATGTCCACACACAAACGCACACGTGCACACACACACAAGTCCAGTGTGTGCCCTCTTGCAGACTCAGTAACCACACATGCGTATCGTCCCTGGGGCCACCTGGCTCCCTGGCAATGAGTCCCCAGGTCTACATAAGGGCTTGGCTCCTTCCACCACCCCAGGTCCCCTCTGTGTGTGCATTCAAGCTGCCTCCCCAGACAGAGGCCACCTCCCGCTCCAAGGCCCCCCAGTCCCCAGGATGACACAGCCGCTACACCTAGACCCTCGTCAGTGGCAGCATAAAAACCTTGGGCTCCAGGAGGGCAGAGCACAGAGGACGCTGCCCAGTGCAAGCTGGGACTGTGTTTCAGGGGAGGGAGGCAGCCAGGGCAGGGCAGGAGCCGGGCTCTCCTTGAAGTCTGAGAGAGGAGCAGGCCTGGTGACCCTGCAAACAGCATGGGGAAGAAAGGGCTGGGATGTGGGCGGGGCCTGGCTGGCCACGGGTCCTCTGCACAGCCTTGTTCAGGCTCCCAATCAATTTGCCAAAAGTCCAACTTGCCAAAAACAGTTGGGCGACCCTTGAATGGAGTTGAAGACAGAACAGTGTGGCTGTTTGGGTGACAGGGGCCAAGTTAAAGGGGACTTCCAAGGCCCCATCTAAACAAAGGCCTAGGAGGAAAGTACACCCCAGGAAAGGCAGGTGAGGGTCGCGCTGACTCCCAGTGGGCGGGCAGGGTCCCAGGAGGGCGGCCCACAGCACCTGGGTGGACCAGTGCAGAGGAGGGCGTGCCATGTCCTCAGTGTGGGGACACACCCCAGTGCCTTGGAGGAGAGCCCTCCCTGGGAGCTGCCACCCAGCTTCCTCTCACCACGCCTGCATCTACAGCTTTAGACACAGCTGGAGGACGTGGATGCAGGATGGAGGGAGGGTGGAAGCCACCTCTAGGCCCGGCTGCAAAGGTCATCTCTGCAGATCTAGGCCCGGCTGCAAAGGTCATCTCTGCAGACAGGGGCCTCTATCCTCTGCCCCATGTCCTCTACTGGATGGAAGCAGCCGGTCCTGAGACACCCACTCGAGCTGTGTGCCACCTCAGGCACCCACGGAAGTGGGACAAATACACATCCATTGTACCAGGCCGTAGGGATGAAGGGCTTCGGGCCTCTCCACAGCTGGCAGTGCTTCTAGTAACAGCCAGAGGGCTCTTCCCATCCTTTCCTCCCCAGTCTGAACTTGGGGGACAAGAAGCAGACAGCTAAGCGGGGTTCTCAGCCTGAAGCAGGGCTGGGCAGCTGGCATAGGAGGAGCTGTACCCTCAAAATCCAGCGGGGTGTGTCTGTTACGTGGGATCGGACATTTGAACTTGTTTGCCATACGGGATCAGACATCTGAACGTGTCTGCTATACAGGATCGAACATCTGAACTGCTGAAGTGGGACGGCTCTTGCTACTGGGTGTCCTGAGAACCTGTGATGACCTCAGAGCTGCCAGACAAGCTCTCATCCGGCCTGCAGACACGACGCGCCCTGCCCCTGGAGTGCATACACACAGGGACCCACAGGCAAACATGCACATCCACATGTACACGCATGTGTACCAAAAAGCAGGTCACAGCGGCACCCCTACCCAATACCCCCTTTCCCAAGGGAG
Organism: Nomascus leucogenys; assembly: GCF_006542625.1. Lineage (NCBI taxonomy): Eukaryota > Metazoa > Chordata > Mammalia > Primates > Hylobatidae > Nomascus > Nomascus leucogenys. Next base: position 37,348 of record NW_022097175.1, on the reverse strand, counting down.
AAGAAACCCAGGCCCACTTCCGCTCCCCTCCTTTCCTACCCAAGGGGCACCCCCAGACCCCAGTCTCCTTAAGACTGTGCTGGCTTTGGTCAAAGGGCTGCTGGTTCCTGAGACCGTTCTGTCATCGAATCAGTCCATGTTCCAGAACAAGTAACTCGTGTCCCAGATGGCTGCCCCTAGGAACACAGGAGGGGGCTGGGGACAGCAGAGGTGGCCTTCCAGCTCCAGGGCAGGGGTGCAAGGAAAGGAGCTGGAAGCTAGCGGGTGGGGTGGGGTGGGCGTCGGCCTTTCCACAGACACTAGGCTGTGAGAAACTGACCTCGCCGGGGAGAGTGTATCCAGGTACGACTAGAGCTCCTGGGGCAGACCAGGCTGGCAGGGGCTGGGGGAGAGGAAAGGACAGCCTTGGACAGGGAGAGTCCCGCGCGGAGAAGTGGAGAAGGACGCGTCTGTTTCTGCTGAGCACTGTCTGCTTTCTGGGAGCCAGGACTTCATCTCTCGTCTCGGCAGCCTCTCCGGACCTCAGTCAGTGCTACTGTGACCCTGGGGCCCCGATAAGAGAGGGGCTGCTGCAGACACAGCCCGGGGGGCCCTGATGAGAGAGGGGCTGCTGCAGACACAGCCTGGGGGGGGGGGGTCCTGATGAGAGACGGGCTGCTGCAGACACAGCCTGGGGGGGGGGGGTCCTGATGAGAGACGGGCTGCTGCAGACACAGTCTGGAGGGCCCTGAGGGCCAAACTGCATTTGGTGGGAAACTTCCAAGAGCCTTCAACAAGAGAAACCTGTGACACAGGGACACGGTCCACAGGAGGGGACGACTGTTTGTTGTAAAGTGATTTTGTATTCTGCCTTGCTTAAAAAAAAAAACAAAAAACAAAACTGAAGCAGCTTAAAAATGTCCATTTTCTGGGGAGAATACTCCCTCTTCTGTGCAGGCCTGGACGCCCACAGGGGAGGGGCCCCTGGGGTCTCCTTCCTTGCCCTCTGTCACCTGCTCCTGTTTCTAGAGTCACCCGCTCCTGTTTCTAGAGGGTGCAGTGGCCTAGCAGGGGCATTCACAGGCCTTTGTTTGGGCAGGAGGTGCAGGGAGGCCACCCATGCTTGGGAAGGGTGAAGGGCAGTGGTCCCTGCTCCTTGGATCCACCTCAGACTGGGGGCTTGAGCTGGGTGTGACCACACGAGAGACCTCCCATGGCCCCTCGCCCACCCACCCCAGCAGCACAGCACATGCCCCTGAGCAGCCCACGGTGGCTGCCCAGCTGTGAGACGCAGGAGCTGGAGCTGCTGTCCTGGGGCACTGTGCCCCGAGGGAGGGGGAGCCCACCAGTGCCTCCTGCAGACAGTCAGCGTGGAGGCACCTCTGACCAGCACTGGGGGGCCCTGGGTCTATCTTTTCTCAGACTTAACACAACCATGGATGCTTGGAGAACATTTAGCCTTAGCCCTGGCTGTCTTTTATGACATCAGGACTGTAAACCACAGTGAGACACCTGGTGCCTTCCAAGTCTTCTGTGGCCGATCGGAAGCGTGCTTGCCTGGGGGATTCAGCCTTGCGCCACTGCCTCCTGGGGACAGCGCTCAGTGGCCTAAGAATTCTGACCACCTACCGTTTCTTAACAGGCTGTGTTTTCAATGGCAATGCCAGAGTGCAGGTATGTTCTGTGTGATCTGGAGGGACACTTATTTCCAAATGCCATACAGGGGACCCATGTGTGTGAGGTGGGGTGTGTGCATATGGTGTGTGCGTGTACTCATGTGCATGTTCATGCAGACATCACATCCAGCAAAGGCCCATCCACTTCCAATACCCCGTGTAAATTCCAACAGGAAGAAGAGGCAGGAGCTCGACGTGTCACTGGGGCGTGCCAGTTGCTCTCTGGGGCTGTGGGTGGTGCACCCAGGGCCACACTCTGTGTGCTTCCCGCCTTCCCTCTCCCCGTCTCAGAGCAGTTCATTAGGAGTAAGTGCAGCAGTAAATATGCAATGAACATTTCTTCTGTTCGCAGTCGCTGCAATAATTGGATTATTCCTGTTTAAAGCCCTGCTTACTCATGCTGCAAGGCAAAGCTTGTCTTCACCCAAAAGAGACATCTTAGGCGAGTTATCAGGAACCCGCTCATAAAAGTGCCTTCCAGGACAGCTCTGGGTTAAATATAAGGTGTGACGACAACAAACAAAGCCATGTGATTATTAAGATGCCTTCATGTGACACGTCCTTAAGTATGTGAGAGCAGAGCTCACTGAATGGAAGGCGGGGAAGTGTATACACACGGCAAACCCGCAGGTAGGTCTCTCCACCCCGGAGCTCGCTGCCAGCGCCCTGTCACCGAGAAGCATCTGCCCTGCAACACGCGTGCCGCAACTTTAAATTTTATTGGTTTTGCTGTTTTGTGTTTACTTTGTAAATGGCCTCTGTTTGGTTTATTCCAGTTTTACCGCCTGCTGAGGGCTCCCAGCTTTGTGTGCGTTCATAGTCCTGCAACATTGTAATCAGAACAACGAAGGTCAACAGTAGGGTGGATCTTTCCCTTAAAAGGCGTTGTCAGCAGGGCACGGTGGCTCATGCCTGTAATCCCAGCACTTTGGGAGGCCCAGGCAAGTGGATCATCTGAGGTCAGGAGTTCGAGACCAGCCTGGCCAACATGGTGAAACCCCGTCTCTACTAAAAATACAAAAATTAGCTGGGCATGGTGGTGCATCCCAGCTATTCTGGAGGCCGAGGCAGGGGAATCACTTGAACCTGGGAAGCAGAGGTTGCAATGAGTCGAGATCATGCCACTGCACTCCAGCCTGGGGGACAGAGTGAGCCTTGGTTGTGCAAAAAAAAAAAAACAACAAAAACAAAAGCAAAAGCATTGCCACATTACTTAGGTCTGAGGCACAGGGCTCTGGGCTGGTCAGTAGAGCAGGAGGCACAGTTGGTGCTGGAGCTTGTTGCAGGGCCAGGCTGGAAGGGTCTCTCGCAGGTAGGGGCACAGCCCTGGCCATGCACGGGGCCTGCAGAGCCCAGACGGGCTGCACCCCAAGGCTGCGGAAGGGAGCCCAGGAGGCACCTGCTGTAGGGCCAGGAAAGCTCGCAGGACCTCCCCCTGACCCCATTACCATCACCAACACTACCATACTGTCTTCATCACCATCATCACCACCCATCCTCAACATCACAATCATTATCACCGTCATACTACCACCACCATCACCACCATGATTATCATTGTTGTCACCATCACCATCAATGTCATTATCATAACCTTCATTATCACCACCACCAACATCACCATCATCATAATTATCACCACCACCATCCTGATCCTCATCATCATTTTCCTCATCCTTGTCATCATCACCATCACCCTAATCACATCATGACAACCACCATCATCATCGTCATCATTATCATCATCATCACCACCATCTCCATCGTCAGCATGGAGTGACTCCTTCCTGTGCCATACACATGGCTGCCTTCATTCCTATGGCAATTCCAGGTGAAGGCTCTCATCCTTAGTTCATTCCAGGTATGACGATGCTGGGGTTCAGAGAGGGATAATGAAGTAAGCCCCAACTGCACCCCAGTGGCCTGTCTTCTTTCCAGTCCAGGTTCCTCTCTTCTAGGATCCTCCCCAGTAGATTACAGCTCAGAACTTCCATCCCTGTGCCCAGAGAACATGTGCCTGGCACGCCATCTTCCCCATCCCTTCAGGGAAGCCCTTTTGCCCCTGGTTTCTCATCTAACCCAAGCAGCAGGGGAGCTGGCATGCTACCACTGGGGTTCCAGTAAGGAGTCTTGGCTTTCCAGGGAGGCCTTCAGTCTCCCTGAGAAGGGAGCTCCCTCCTCCTATCCTAGGGCCTTTGCGCTACTGGGCTGTGCTGGTTAGAAGCTGGGGTGATGCAGGCCAGGCCTTGCACACACAACCTGCGTCTCATGTAGCAGAGGGTTTGGGCTTAGAGGTGGCTGTGCAGGAGCAAACCTCATTCCACCCTCAATTCCCGGCTGAGAGATTTTGAAGGCAGCAAGGATGGCAACAGTGGTATGGGGGTGAAGGGCTGTCAGATCCTGGTCATCAGCTGCCTGGACACCTGCAGGGATCCTTCAGGGTTTCCCCTCTCTGGAACCTAGCTCTGCAGTTGGGGGGAGCTCCGCCCTCCAATGGGAGCCCAGGTGGCTGCCACCCATTCACTCCAGGGCTCCCCTGCAGGCCAAAGGGGAAGTGCTGGCATCTGAAGCCCCAGACCTTCACCTTCACCTCCTGTCCCTGGGCAGGGCACTCAGGGGCCCCTCAAAGTTCCTGAGGAAAGGAGGGAGGGAGGAAAGGAGGGAAGGATGGAGGGAAGGAGCGAGGAAAAGAGAGAAGGATGGAGGGAAGGAGTGAGAAAAGAGGGAAGAGTGGAGGGAGGATAGGAAGGGTCAGGAAGACACCTGCTATGCTGCATCTGGCTGGAAAGGTCATAAACATAGAGTGCTGAGAAATGCGCAAAGCCACAGCGTCTGCAGAGCTGAGGCCCGGGTGGCTGGCACAGTCTCCTTCCTCCCCAGTCTCGGTGTGGGTGTGCAGGGGTCTGAGGGTGGGCAGCCTGTGCCACTTCTCTCATGGCACCCGCCCATCAAGCCCCTAGACTGGGATGTACAGCTCTCATTTCACATGCCTCTCAATTCTACTGATCAGGGGTCCGGGGCAGGTGGGGTTGAGGGTCTGAGTGGACCCCAGCTGACCCAGCTCATCAAAGTTCCAAACAGCCTATATGCTCTCGAGTGCTGACCCTCTGCGTGCTGTCTGCGTGGCCGTCAGCAGGATGGCTGTGTGGCCCCGTGGTGCTTGAAAGCCCTGTGCCAGGGACTGAGTGACGCTGTATGCAGAACTTAAAGCCAGCCACGCTGACTCCCCTCGCCAGGAATCTGGTGATGCCAGAGGGCCCGCCTATATTTTTCCAGCACCAGGAAGCCCCAGCCAATCTCTGAAAGAGGCGGCAGCTCGGGAAGGCGCCCCTCCTGCCCACACTCTGGCCAGGTGCCCTTGCCCACCACCAAAGCCTGAGAACCACACGACCCATGAAACACATGAAGAGAAGCCAATCGTCCACAGGACCATTCCCTGGTCTGACATTGCAGGGAAGAACATGCTGGCCACTCCAGGGGGACAGGTGGACAGGCACACGCAGGCTCCTTTGCCTGGGACTGTGGCCGTAACATCGCTCAGCTCAACACCCAAGCCCCGAGGCGCTCATGAGCGGCAGGCTTCCCTTGGGAATAAACTTTCCTCATTTCCATTAACACAGAGTTGCTTATTGTACTCAACAGCTTGGAAAAATGAATCATCCAGAACAAAACCAGTGGGATTCCGGGAGAAATCTTTGGGCATTGACTCAGATGTCGTCAGAAACACATCTCAGCTGTCTGAGCTGGGGAGGCTGCTCTCCCTGGCAGTGTCTCACCCAGAAGAGTGTCCCTCACGTCTCCCAGATCTGGCTGGTGATGGAGGATTCAATCTACAGCATGGGGAAAGGGGTGGCAACGTTAATACAGACAAATACATACAAATTACACACACACACACAATGTGCACGCATACACAAATGCACGCGCGCTCAATGCAGACACACAAAGACACACAGACCACCTGGCCTCACGGAGTCAAATGGAAATGGGGTATCTCAGAGGTACCACAGAAGAACCCACAGGCAGTAAGTCCTGACACAGGCACTGAGGACGGTCACTGTGAAACCATCTCTGCAGGGCACGTTTGAAGCTCGCAGGAGGGCTCAGGGCTCCCGTTTCTGCCCGATGGGAGGCAGCATTTTGAGGCCTGACCTCCCCAGTGGTCCCAGCCTGGGGCAGGAAGGCTCACAGGCAGGTGGGGGTGGAAGTTTGGAGCCGTGGGCAGCCCTCGGTGGCCTTGGAGCTGTTCATAGGCAGCCTCCCCTTGTAGGTCAGCCCTTGCCGGGCACTGTGGCCTGGGGGACACAGAGGACATCAGATGAGGCACTGCCCGGGAGCAGGACTAGATACCCACAGGCTCGGTGATCTGTGACCAGCACATGGGGCAGGGAGGAGGCTTTCGGGGTGAGTGGACACAGCCGGGCCTCCTGGGCTCAGGGCTCAGGAAAAGGCAAACACGCCCAGAGCACTGGCTGGGAAGCGCCCGCGTTTCTGGGAGGAGTCTCTGTCCCACAACTCCAGAAGAGCCTCCTGCACTCCGGAAGGGCCCCACTCAAAACGTCAGAGCCCAGACACACCAGGAAACGCGCAGGGTGTCCCAGCAGCGCCAGCCTTCCCTGGGGCTATGCCACGCAGTCGTTCCTATGTATTTGTGCGTATTAATGTTGACCGCCCCTTTCCCCAGCGTTCTGAGCGTCTGGGCCCTCGGATGGCTGCCGACTGTTGGGGCCACCCTGGTGGTCCTCCCAGGGACCGCTATGCTCATTTATTACTGGAATTTTATTATTGATTGCTACCTATGGGGAATCAATTAGCTTCATCTTCACATTACAGAAGAGGACACAGAAGCTCAGAGAGCTCAAGAAGTCTGCCCAAGGTCACACGGCTTACAAGCGGTGATGCTGGAACATGGGATGCAGTCAGCCTCCACGTGTCCTGTGGGCAGGGACCTCAGAGGGGCCCACGGGCTTCCTGAAGAAAGAGGAGAAGCCGACAGCCCAGTGGAGATGCTGAATCATCTAGAGAGGAGAGGAGGGTGGCATTCTGGAGCAGGGGACCCCACAGTTTCCCCACCTGGCAGAAACACCTGGGGCACCATCTGTGAGCTGTGTCCATCGGAGACGGCACAGTCAGTAAGATGAGTGTACGTGGCCATGGCTGACCACACCCCACAGCTGGGTCAGGAGTGTGGCCTGGAAGATGCAAAGCCCAGGGTAGGCTGGAGGGTTGGGGGAGGCCCTCAGAAACCAAGGCCCGAAGCAGGACTGAGAGAGAGCAGGAATGAGGCCCAGGGCAGGACCAAAGCCCGGTGCGGCGAGGGATTAAGAGAGAGAGAGCAGGAATGAGGCCTGGGGCAGGACGGGACCAAGGTGGAAAACACGACCCAGGCCGGGAGCCGGACCAGGGGTGGGAACAGAGCTCCGTGAGCTCCAGGCCAGCTGCCCCTCCTGCGGGCCTCACCTGCTGGTCTCCTCTGGGACCTCAGGCTATGCTTCCTCATCCGCCCACGGCCGAGTCACAGCCATCTGCAAGAGTCACAGTCCCTCCTATACCGCCTGCATGGGCTGCACCGTGACGCGCACGGATCTCCGACTCACCTGGCCATGCCCGATGGTGGTGCATTTCGGGTGTTTGTGCTTTCCTGGATTTTCCCTCTTCCTTTCAATGACTCTCTTAGGGCAAATTTCTGGGAGCAGAATTATGGAATGAAAAGGTCTGAACATTTTCGTGGCTCTGGACTCATCCTGCCAGGCTGCTCTGAAGACGAGTGAGGCCCTGCCGCTGGGGCCCCTCCAGGCAGACAAGGACGTATTTTCCCGCAGAGGCTTGGACTCGAGGTCACGTCCTGCACTCAGCTACTGGGAATCCGAGTGGGCGGACAGGGTCGAAGGGCAGCGTTCCAATGGCCTTGGGCCTGAGTGAGCGCCCTTGACACACATGCTGCTGAGTCCTGTGAATAGTGGGCACAGGCTCGCAGAGTTCTTGTGTTGTTCTCAAGATGACGGGGCCCAAGGTGCCACCGATGCCCTTCCTGCCTCAACGGTGCCCCATCCCTGAGGTGGCCTGGGCGGGGCTCCTGAGGTCTCAAGCAAGCTTTGGGCTGTTCCTGGCCTGGGGCCAACGGGGCCTGAGGTCGGTGACTGAGGACACACGGCTGCTTCCCATTCTGACCTTCCTGGGAACACGCCCCTCGTATGGCCACCTGCACACCGTCACGAGGCTGTCTAGATATGTATGCGTTTTAACTACTACTCTACGTGCTGGAGAGCTCGGCGGAGTTCCCCATCCTACAGCACTGCTGTGCCATGCTGCCACTGCCATCATCATTTACGGGATTGATTTCATGTCCTTAACCTTCATCAGACTGTCAGGCTATGACTGAATCCTCTTTCAAAAACCAGGTAAGGGCAGGCATGGTGGCTCAGTCCTGTGATCCCAGCACTTGGAGAGGTCCAGGCAGGAGGATCGCTTGAACCCAGGAGTTTGAGACCAGCCTGGGCAACATGGCGAGACTTAGTCTCTTAAAAAATTAATAAATTAAGTAAATTAAATCAGGTAAACAAAATTGCCTCTAATGGTCCCAAAATATGCTTCTTGCCTTTCTCATGAGCACAGTCCCAGCCGTCTTGATTAAGCTGACAGCAAGGAGGGAGGGTCCCAGGGCTGCAGCGGACCCGTGACTCTCAGCAGCCCCATTTGCTGACCTACTGCAGCCCGCCCAGCACTCTGAGGGTCTCACTGTCTGATATCCTGCAGGCTGGAGGCGGCTCTCGGGCCACAGGCCATTGCCGAGGGAAGGGAGGGTCTCCTGGGTGGGCCAGGGCTCAGGTCTCAGTGTCTTCCCAGGAAGACCCTAGCCTCCTCCCCCTGGCACACTGCCCCATCTCGGGTTCAGGGAGGAGTAAACCAGGTCCTCTGTGACTGGGGACAGGAAAGAGGCACCCAGTATTTCCCGCCCTAGGAGCTGGTGGCACAGGCCCCTTTGGAGGGAGACTCAGCCCTCCAGGGCACCTAGTGTCAGCTCAGTCCATCCAAGGGGGGCTGTCTCAGGATGGATCCTGTGACGGGGACCTCCTGGAAGCAGTTGGGAGCCAACAAGCACACCTGGGAGGACCCAGACAGTTGGGGCCCGAGTCTCCACAGGCAGCACCTCGCCATCTCAGGGTCAGCCGCCTGGGGCCCTCCCTGGATGTGCCCAGCACAGAGAGCCAGACACCCGGCCTTCCTCCTGAGCAGACCTGCCAAGGGGCAGGCGCCCCGGAGGGTCCACAGGTGGGGAAAGGCAGAGGTCACCTCCCGGATTACGGCAGGCCTGAGCGCCTGCAGTGGAGGCAGAAGAGCCCGCTCCTGGCGCGTCCTCCGTTGCCCAGCCATGCCCCTGCGACTGCGAGCATCTCCAGGCTGCGTTCCTCGCGAGGCTGCACCTGCCCTGGGCGCTCAGCACACAGGCGAACCCAGTTTGCCTCCTCACCTGCGGTCCTGGTGCCCGACCCAAGGCGACCCTGCCCTGGCCACGTCTCCATCTTCCCTCTTAGGCCTTGCTAGTTTTGTTACTCAGTAAAGACCGGGAGGATGGCAATACCAGAAATGTGAAACGTGATGTAAAATCTGCGTCAGCAGCAGTCCCAGGGCTTCGGAAAGACGGCCCCGCCCGTCCTTCCATCAGACCCTTACAGCCGCGAGAGGAGGCGGCTCCCTACTTGGCAAACAAGGGAAGGGCCCAGAAGTGGCCCCTGCACCTCACACCCGAGCCAGCTTGAGCTTAGGAAGCCCACGGCCCCTGATCACCAATGGTCCCCGGGCTGCCCTGAGGCCTGCATGGGAGCCTCAGGTATGGAGGGACTTCACCGGCCGCTGCAGCCTCAGGGACCGGCTTCGTGCTTGCTGCTTTGTGGCGGGTCTCTTTGGCCACTGGAGACTGACAGCTCAGGAGGGTCAAGCATCTTCCTGATGCTCACCTAGCTGCTTCCAGGCAGATGCTGTGGGCGCTCTCTGGACCCCATCCAGACGTGGGATAAGCTCGGGAGGCGAGGTGTCCTCCCTCCACAACAGGGAGCTCCGTGCCTGGATCAACTCATCATAGAAGACAGCAGGCGGGGACAGCGCGGCCCCCCAATCCTGGGCTGACATGGGTCATCCCACAGCCTCCTGGGCAGAGGCCAAGGACACTCACTGGGGCTGTACTTTCCATGTGCCTCAGGGCACGTCCAGCTTGAGGGACACAGGCCTGTCCCCAAGAGCTCTGATTACATCAGTCCAAGATGCTACACTACAGAGAGGGAGTCCACAGGGCAGCCAGGAGGGCTCCCTGGAAGAGGTGAGGTTTAAAGGGTGAATTGCCCACAAAGATAAGAGGGAGACAGCACAGCAGGCAGGAAGGGCCTGCAGGAGGATGCAGGGGCCCTGGCCCTGGCGATGGGCTGGTCATCACTGTGAGCCTGTGGCAGGGCCAGCACCTGGGGTCTCGCTACAAGCATGGTGGGGCTCGAGAGGCCAGTAGGGTGGAGGCTGCACGCTGGGCACACAGGCCCTGGTACGGCTGTGCGGCTGATACACGTCCCAGAGAGCCACAGTCCTCCATAGCCCCTGGCCCCCACACCTACCTGTCACACCCAGACCCACTTTCTGGAATGTGGAGTCCACTCAAAGTGGTTCTCTGTGGGTCTCCGGCACACAGTTACCACCTGGGCCAAGGGGTTGTTGTGTGAACACAAGGAGATGGGGTGGGGGAAGGGTCACATCCAGGAGCCCGCTGGGAGCCCCGTCCCCTTGCCAGGCAGGCTGAGGACAAATGCAGTTATGAGCATCTGACCGTGCAGGACGGGTGGGGGGAGCGCAGGCACCTGGCCTCCAGCTGACGCCACAGGGCAGGGGGGACATCTCCACATCCACTGACCCCAGCCAGCCCGCCAGCCAAGCCCACCTCCCCCGGTGCTGTGAGGCCACCTGTGATGGACGCCAGGCCACCAGGGAAGAGGATGCAAGGCAGGGCGGTGCACAGGGAGCGCTCCCTTCCGTATCCCTCATCCTGGAGGGACTGGCTCCTGCGGGCAGCAAGGACCTTGCTAGTGACTGAGGGAAGCACCCAGCCAGGCTCAGAGACACTTACACCAACCGGGGACAGGAAAGAGGGCGGAGCAAGGAAGGCCCAAGGCTGCGGCCCCCCTCACCTGTTACACCAATGATACCAACCCATCAACCTGCTCTTTCCTGTACAGTCTGGGCCTCAGCCCCATGAAAGCACAGCTGGGCTGGCCCAGGGAGCTGGGGTGAGTGGGTGGGGGACAGGCCAGTCTGTCCACCCGAGGGGCTACACGGGTGACCCAGGACCCCAAATTGAGAGCCAGTGAATAACAGCAGCTCAGACTCGGTGAAGCAGCAGGGCCTCAAGACTGAGCAACATCTCACGTCACCACTTTGTCTCCACCCAGAGGACTTGCTCTCAAGTCTCCGCAGGTTCCTCAGGCGTTAGAACCCGACCCTGTGCTTCTGGCCCTGGGTCTGAGGGTACAGGTTGGCCTTTTCTGGGGTGAACGTGTGTCCCAAGTCAGGGAATCGCTAAATCCCTCCCAGAACTCAGACCCTGAGGACAAGGCAGACGGGGGAGCTCCAAACGTGGACCCGAGATGTGGGGTTTGCAGGTGGGTAAGAGGCACCCCATCTCCAGGGTGGGGGGTCGGACCTGGTAACGTGTCTATGTCCATCTGCTCCATACTCCCCGCTGCATACGGCGTGCAGACCAGAGGAAGGGTTCCATGCACTTTTGAAAACCGTGCCTCCCTAACTGCTCTAGCCATCTTGCACATTTGCAGCTGAAGACTTCTGTGAGTACTGGGTCCTCTTGGGAGGCAGGTGGAGAGGCTGGAGGGACCCACACCAAGGACCCACATATAGGCCATTTCATGTTGTGCTCAGCAGTTAAGCTGCAGCACATCAATAAAGGTTTTCTCTTTTTTTTTTTTTTTTTTTCGAGACAAGTCTTGCTCTGTCACCCAGGCTGGAGTGCAGTGGCGCGATTTTGGCTCGCTGCAACCTCCACCTCCCGGTTCAAGTGATTATCCTGCCTCAGGCTCCCAAGTAGCTAGGATTACAGGCATGCGCCACCACACCTGGCTAATTTTTTATATTTTTAGTAGAGACGGGGTTTCACTGTGTTGGTCAGGCTGGTCTCGAACTCCTGACCTCAGGTGATCTGCCGGCCTTGGCCTCCCAAAGTGCTGAGATTACAGGCGTGAGCCACTGTGCCCGGCCCTCTTTTTTTGTTGAATCAGGATGCACTGTTTCTCAGAAACTGGGAAGTCAAGACTCCTTTCAGCTAAGCAAGGAGCTTACTTAGAAATGAACCCAGGGAGGAGCCAGGCAGGGAGAGCCACAGTCCCCAGAGCAGCCAGGGGGAGTTAAGAGGCCTGAAGACCTGGCCCTCAGGGGGCAGAAGCCAAGACAGGGCCAAGGCCTTGGGGTGCATGAGGCTGACACAAGACAAGATTCCAGGAGAACACTGAGAAAAGGGCAGCGTGCTCTGGTCCTTGCTATTCAATGCTGATCTGTTAATCACTCAAAAAAGAAAAATCTGCAAAACCCAGACTACATCTTAAAATTAGATAAATTTTTCCTTCTACAACTCCTAGACAGTATAATTTAGTGGGAACAGTCTTGATAATTATTTTTTCTTTAAATAGTTACAGTAGAATGTATTAATTTCCAAGATGGCTCTCTGATTAGAGTGATTCATTAGCTCCGGGAACTGTCCCCATCGCGCTCAAGAACGGAAACGCCTCCCTTTATGAAGAGTGCACCAGTGCAAAACCCTCCAAGTCTGGGTCATCAAATTAGATGAGAGAGAGGGGAAAAAAAACCCCAAAACGCACAAAAAAACAAATAAAAAACCCAACTGTAATGAGCTACCTGTTTCATTATTTCATTAAAACATGCAAGTGGAAGAAAAAAGCAGCACTCTAATCAGGTTCCTCGGGCAAATTCCTACAAATTGACAGAAGCTATTTCAGAGAGAAGACAGGAGAGGCAGCCGCAGTTTTTAATTTTAATGTACAAAAAGGAAAGCGTCTCCTATCTGGTTCCAGGAGGCCCCAGGAGCTAAGTGCCGGTGGAGCGGCACTCAGGGAGCCTGGGGCAGCCCAGGAAAGGTGGGTCGTGGTATGTGGGGACAGCTACATGTTCCCCCCTCAGAGGTGGGGCACTTAGGGAGGTGACCTGAGGCCAGCAGGGTGTGTATGGAGCTGGGTGCTGTTAGTTGTGGATCCGTCACTGGGAGAGTGAGGAGGGGAGAGTTCCCAGGGATGGTCCTGTTTACAAGTGGACTGTCACTGCCTCGAGGGGAGGCACTGGCCATGGCAAAATTAACATGGAGGCTGAGAACTCTGACTGCCTTCTCAGGAAAGCCGGTGCCCTCACTAGGACCTGGACCCATCAAGGCTCACAGGAGGCTTCATAGCTAGGCTCAGGAAATATTTAGCCATCCCCTATCCACCCATCCACAGATGCCCCTCCACCCCTGCCACCAATCCATCCATCTATCCACCCACCCATTTATCTATCCATTCAAACATCCATTACCATCCACCATCCATCCATCACCCTCTAATCCATCCATCCACCTGTCCACCATCCGTTCATCCACCCGCCCATCCACCCATCCATCCATCTATCCACGCAACCCATCCACCATACACCACTCACCCATCCTCCCATCCATCAATCCACTCATCCATCACCCACCCTCCACCAATCCATCCATCCATTTACCTATCCGCCTATCCATTCAAACATCCATCCACCATCACCATCTATCCATCCATCCACCCATTCATCAATACATTCATCCATCCATCATTGATCCATCCATCCATTCATCCATCTATCCATCCATCATCCATCCTCCATCAATCCATTCATCCATCCACTTGTCCACCATCCAACCATCCATCATCTGTCCTCCCATCCATCAATTCATTCATTCATCACCCACCCTCCCTCCATCCATCCATCCATCCATCCATCATCTCTATCTATCCATCCATCCATCAGTCCATCCATCCATCAGTCCATCCATCCATCCATCCATCTATCCATCCATCCATCCACCTGTCTACCATCCATCCATCCATCCATCCATCCCCTACCCATCTATCCATTCAAAAATCGATTCACCATCCATCCATCCATTCAAGCATCCATCAACCTACCCACTTTCTATCAATCTATCCATTCATCTACCCACCATCCATCAATCCACCTGTCCATCCATCCATTCTTTCTCCCATCCACTCACCCAAACATCCAAACACTTGAGCATCACGTTCTATGGTTTGAACGTCTGTGCCCCGCTGCAATTACAATGTTTTGATCTAAACCCCAAGCGATGGTATTAGGAAGTGGGGCCTTTAGGCAGTGATTAGGCCATGAGAGTGGAACCCTCGTGAATGAAATTAGTGCTCTTATAAAAGGGACCTGAGAGAGGCCCCTCATCCTTTCCAGTACGTGAGGACACAGCCAGAAGACAGTTGCCTGCAAACCAGAAGAGAGTGCTCACCAGACCCGACCCTACTGGCACCCCAATCATAGATTTCCAGCCTCCAGAGCTGTGAGGAACAAATTTCTGTCTATGTACTCCATTATAGCAGCACTAGCAGACAAAGGCACAGTGAAACCTAGGCTTGTCTCCTTTCCCCTCCTGGGCAGAGGCCCCTGGTGGCCTCAGACGCCATCCTGCCTGCTGCCTATGGCTCAGGGAACCCCTCCCCACTGCTCGCTGGAGGGAGCTTTGAAAGAAGTGGGAGTGACCTTGGTCACCTGTGCTGACCCCACTCAGCACCCCTTCCAACTCCCGGGGCACACGTGGGGCCTGCGTGTACTCCCGGGGTGCACGTGGGGCCTGTGTGTACTCAGGGCAAGGCATCTGCATTTCCGGGCCCTGCCCTCCTCTTAGCTTCTGGAACCACAAGTAAGGATGACCAGTGGTGATGGATGCAGCCAGTGACAGGTGTAGGTGCAGAGGACTCTGAATAGGGTGTTTTCTAACTGGCAGACAGCTGTAAACCAAAAATGAAACCCTAAGCCCCCTAGCCAACTGAACAGACACCCCCATAGGCCAAGGAGAGCCCAGAGAAACCTGACAAACCGAATTCCCAACCATGATGGGACGGGAGATTAGACACCCCTCAATACGCCCCCTCCCTTTTGGAGTTTAGGCCCAACTGACCAGCAGTATCATTAAAAGAGAGAGATCATAAGACTGACAACATGGATTATTTGTGGCAATAAGATACCAAATTCCAACCTGACTCTGGTGCAGCATCACATGACACATAGCAGGCTCTAAAAGAAATCAAAATATTTTACCCCAAAGAACATTTCTCTGACATATTTTGAAATGGCTCTGCAAAGCCGTCTCTTGTGGGGAAAATTTGCATCTCCTTTTTCTAGGTCTTTCCTGGACCCAAGAGAGATTTCACTAAGAGTCTGACACCTTTTAAGGTCCTAGGAGAGACATTCATTCTCTCTGAAGCCTGCTACTTATAGGCTTCATCTACGTAATAAGAACTGTGGCTTCCATAACCTCCCAGCTTAACTCCAGTATTCCTTTTTACCGACTTCTGAAGTCTTTGGACAAAGCTTAACTCTTTCAACAATTGCCAATCAGGAAATCTCTGAATCCACTTATGACCTGGAAGCCCCCACCTTGGAGATCTCCCCGTTCCCAGGCCAAACCAACGTACATCTTAAGTACACTGACTTATGCCTTTGCCTGTAACTTCTGTCTCCCTAAAATGTATAAAACCAACTATAACCCAACTCAGGCACACGTGGTCTTCCTGAGACCATCCCTCAGGCCATGGTCACCGGCGCAGAATATACCTCCTTAAATATTTTACAGAGTTTGGCTTCTTGGTCAACACAGCCTATCAGCAGGGAAGCTTTGGGAAGCTCCTCTGGGAACTGCACCCCGAGAGGTAGGTGCCAGGCAGAGCGTGTGAGCAGGTTGGGCCCTGGAGTCACCATGAAACATGGAAACCTTCGTATTCTAAGGAATTGGGAGTTCTCAGCCACTCTTAGAGGATTTTGCCCAGACACAGCCTCAGTCTTTGTTTAGTGCCTTGTGCACTTGCCTGTCCCAGCTGACAACCTCAAAGATCCTGGGAAGGGGGCAGGAGGGTTGGGAGGCCTGGAGAATCTGAAAGGGACCGAGGTGCTTCCCGGGGTGACACGGTGCACACAGTGACTCTGAGTTGCGGCTGGTCTGCTCTGGAGGCAGCATCAACCTTGTTCCCATCTGAGTCCTGAGTGTCCAGCCTCGTGAATGGGAAGGGTCACTGTACTTCTAGGCCACGGTTAGGTCATATCATGAGACATGGAGGCTTTACGGGACAGCTGCTGGGAGTTCTGAGAGTCACTCCCTCGCCCTTCCCTGGGAAGGCCAATCACGCTTCATGGCTGCCTCCTCTCCTCCTGGGCTCAATTCTGCCTATTTCCAAGTGCCTCTCAACACAGTGCCCTCCCCTCCACCCCATGAAGCCTCCAAAGATCACCATCCCGTGAGCAAACCCCTGATCCCACAGGAGACAGGGAGGGTTGAGGGAGGGCAGAGCCAAGCCATCCCCACGCACCTCTGCTTCCAAATGCTCGCTCTCCTCCCAAGAAAACACCATTGCCTGGAATTCAGGTAACGGCTCACTCCACAGTAAGGAGAGTCGGGGCCTTGGGAAAACCATAAAACTGATTGTACTGGTTAGTCTTCAAACTGCTATGAATGACTACCTGAGACTGGGTAATTTATAAAGAAAAAAAGGTTTAACTGACTCACAGTTCTGCATGGCTAGGGAGGCCACAGAGGAAACTTACAATCATGGCAGAAGGCAAAGGGGAAGCAGGCACGTCTCACACGGAGGCAGGAGGGAGAGCCAGCAACGGGGGAGGGGCTACACTTTTAAACCATCAGATCTCGTGAGAACTCACTCACTGTCATGAGAACAGTCTGGGGAAAACTGCGCCCATGATCCAATCACCTCCTGCCAGCTCTCCCTCGACACGTGGGAATTACAATTCAACATCAGATTTGGGTGGGAACACAGAGCCAAACCGTATCACTGATGACAAGTTTGAAACTTTGCAATTGTTTCAAAACAGTTCTGTGATACAAAGCGTTAAACTGAACGAAGGCGCTGGCCCAGCCTCCTAGGCAGTCCCGGAGGTGGAAGGCTGTTCCTGAGCCGTGGAGGAACCAGCGAGTGCACGGTCTGTGGCCCAACGACCTGGCTCTGGCTTCAGCCCGTCCCTTCGGGTAAACTCACTTTGGCCAAGTGAGCCTCTTGGCCTCATCTGAAGAGGAGGGTGCAAACAGCACCTTCTAAAAGCAAAATAGGTGAGCAGAGTGGCAACTGAGCACTGGGCTGTTACACTGATGAAAGGGCACAGTGCCCAGCCAGTGCCGTACCTGGCGCTCTCCCATCACCGGCCCCCAGCTAATTGGCTTATCGTGTTAAGCTATTAACCAGCCCTCTCGTCTGTGTGTGATGCCTCTGAAGATAGTCTTTGTTACGTGGGAGGAACATCCGGGCTTGTCCAAGGTCACTCCTGCACCACTGCGCCCCGAGTGTGTGTGTGTGTGTTTACCAAGAAAGCCGTATCCGTTCAGAAACCTGGCTGTGCCCCTGTAGCTGGTATTGTCACTGGGACTGTATAACTTAAGTAGAATTAAATAAGTCAACGGAAGGTAAGTGTGGAAAGAAAGCAAGGAGCTGTTTCTATGAATGCTAGCTGAATATTACCGAAAGACGCAATAGAGGACATTTCTAAAAAACAATCTGCTGTGAATTTAGGTGTGGCCCAGACAGGGGGAGAGATGGAAATCAAAAGTCAAAAACTGCCAGGGGACTCCACGCGTGTCAAGCCTTCCTGCCACACTGTAATGAAACACAACCTTGAAATCATCAAGTATAACTAGGAGCCTGGCTTTAGAAATAAACACACACACACACACACACACACACACACACACAACCCGACAAAAGCACCAAGCCACAGATCATCCCCAAAGCAAAGGCCTCATCTAGACGCACGTCAATACAGTGACAATGACTGTGCTTCTGGGTAATATGCAAATGCCGTCAGGGTTTTCTGCTTTCACCAACTTGTGGGACAGCTGACCAACCGCTGGTCAGGACGTCAAGAAGGCCTCTTTTCAGCCTCAGCCTGGTCCTGTGGGACGTGGGGTCACCAGAGGACAGAAGCTCACGATGATATATATCAACATCACTAGCAACTTCAGGGGGCTCTGGGTGGAGAGGCAGCTGTTCCCAAAGCCGCCTGCGCCCCTTCCGCCCCAACCCCTTCATCTGCAGCCCCTTGGGTGTGGGGGTCTCACCCGGGTGCCATCTTCCATTTCATCCCCTCATCATCACAGCTCTAGGGGACACCTGGAGAAGCCCTGGGTTCTAAGGTCAGGTCATTCCTGAGGCCGGAGAGTGGCAGGGCTGGCATTCCTGCCAACTGCTGGTCTAGGGAGCCCAGACTGCTGGCCACAACCTGGAGCAGGAGGACAGAGTCCTGGATCCTCTGAACACATCTACAGGGGTGCGGAAGTTGTTATTTGTCATCAAACGCCCACTGTGCTCCATGAATGGGATCGACGGGAAGCTGAGGACAGCCTTGGGAGCCACAGCCACAGGCCCTGGGAGGCCCCAAGTCTCCAGTGATTCCACAACAACCTCTGCTTGACGGGGAGCCATAAGCTCCTAGGAAAGTGGATTGATCTGTGCAAGAACCTAAGCCCATTTCCCCTCAACGTCCAGCCCCCAACAACGGGGTGCTGGCGTTTGATCAAGCAGGAGTGGGAGAGTCCACATGTGGACAACACCCCAGGATCTAGAGTGTGTGCAAGAAGGACAGACCTCGTCTAGCTCAACTAAATAACTACATGCGTGTTCTGAGAATCAGGGAAAGCGCCTCTCTTGGAAACTTCTTGTTTCTCTTTTTTTTTGGAGATGGGGTCTTGCTCTGTCACCCAGGCTGGAGTGCAGTGGCACAATCTCAGCTCACTGCAACCTCCGCCTCCTGGCTTCAAGCAATTCTCCTGCCTCAGCCTCCCAAGTAGCTGGGATTACAGGCATCTACCCCCACACCTAATTTTTTTTTGTGTATTTTTTAGTAGAGACAGGGTTTCACCGTATTGCCCAGGCTGGTCCTGAACTCCTGAGCTCAGGCAATCCGCCTGCCTCAGCCTCCCAAAGCGCTAGGATTACAGGTGTAAGCCACCGCACCCGGCCTCATCTCTGATTTTTAAATAATTTGAAGTGAGGAGAGCGTCTCTACTGCTGAGCTGTGTGTGTCCTCAAGGGTTGGAGCCCCTCATTTTCTGTGCTTCTCCTAATTGGGGGGAAACTCAGTTCCAGGCATTTGGATGTGGTTTCCTTGGTTACAGCTGCGATGGGCAGGGGCTGCCTCTCCCTACAACTCTGAGCATGATGTGCTCAGGGATAACTGTGGCTCCGGCCCTGCCTCCGAGGGCTGCACCCTGCACCACGATGTCTTCGAGGATCCACTAATATTTTGAGCAATCCACTGAATCCAACAGGTAGGGCCCTGGAGAACAAAATGGATGCTCAGAATTTAGGCAACATGTCTGAGGTTTCCAGGGAGCCTGAGCCAGATTAGGGTCCTTCCAGAAGCCGTGGTGGGAGTGCTGGTTGGGCCTGGGGGCCCTTTTCCCATGCTCCCAAGTTCTTGCCACCTGGGCCCCCTAAGATGAGACACAGCTTGTTGTGCCCGGCCCAGCACTGGACGGTGGCACAGTGCGGGTGAAGCAGGCATGGGTGCAGGTGTCTGCAGCACTGTGCTCCCAAGGCGGCTGCAGCAGTTAGAGCCAGGACATCTGGATCCTCTTTCACCGGACCAGGACCTCCCACAGTGAGGACCACATCCTCAGTCCTCCTCTGCCCTAGAGGCCTGGCATGCACAAGGGGCCTGGCACAGAGGCTGTCAGTACCCAGTCATGGTGGGCAAATTTTGGGAGGCTGCCCTGTCCAGGGGCAGCAGCAGTGCTGGGGTCCCTCAGCTCCTCCTGCCTCCCCATCCTCTGTGTTTGTGGGTGCCCACTTCCCTTTCTTGGTGGCCCCTCTCAGTGTGCTGCCCCTGTCACCTCTTAGCCCCCTCGCCCTCCTCTCCTGCTGTGGGGCTACCTGGACTTGAATGGAGACTAAATGCCACAGGGCCCCGGCGGCAGGGACTGGGCAGGCACCTGCATGGCGGGTGCAGCAGGAGGCTGTGCACTGAAGTCTCCTCGAGATCTTCCATCTTCTGTTCTGAGAACCCAGCAAAAGCTGGCAGCAACCTGGGTCGTGGGACACACATGCTCCTGCCAGCCCCACAGAGCCACAAATTGGAAGTTATTTATAATTCTGCTTCCAGCAAAGAGGACAGGCCAGAGCCAGGGCCTGGGGTCTGGGGTGAGCAGGTGGAGTTTCAGCCTCAGACACGATATCCTCCCTGCACACAGGGTGGGGGGACCATGGCCACCCACCCACACCCACCGGGACTGCAGCAGCCGCAGTGAGGCCAGGGGTGGGTGCCGGTTGAACCGGGCCCTCTGCAGCCTCACGAGGCCTCTGTGACTCCTGGGGGTGATGTTGGGATAACATTTACAGGTGGGAAAACTGAGGTTCAGGGAGTTCGCCCAAGGCCATCCTAAAGGAAGGGACAGAGCTGAGGGTGGACTTGGTCACCACTGGGCTAAGCTGCCTGGCCTGTGCAGACCCGAGAGTGCTAGGGCAGGGCCGGTCCACATGGTGAGGGCAGCGCTTCATGGAACGACACATCTTCAGCTACACCAGGAGAGGGATGGACAGGGAGACGCGGAGCCGGGAGAGGGATGGACGCGGAGCTGGGAGAGGGATGGACGCGGAGCCGGGAGAGGGATGGACGGGGAGCCGGGAGAGGGATGGACGGGGAGCCGGGAGAGGGATGGACACGGAGCTGGGAGAGGGATGGACGTGGAGCCGGGAGAAGGATGGACGGGGAGACGCGGAGCCAGGAGAAGGATGGACGGGGAGCTGGGACGGTGCCCTGGTGCCGGAACTCAGAGACAGTCTTCCAACATGTGAGAAGTTTCTTCTGTCCTTACACCCTGAGGTCTTTGAAATACGCAAATGTACACACCAGCATTTTTTTTTAACTTTGTTTTTCCGTTTTCTTTTTAGAACAGTTTCATCATGTGTTTTCCCGTGACGTCTATCTCCAGCATCCTTCCTTGAGCACAGGGCTTCCGTCCTGTGGGTGGGCTGGGGACACTCTTCCACGTGTGGGACAGAGACCGCACCACCTGCAGCCCCGGCCCTGCCTGCTGCAGCCCTGCTTAGGTCACACACGCGGCTCCCCGACCTCTTCCCGCTCCAGCTCTCCAGGCTCATCCAGAGCCCGTGTCCCTCCAAGGACCTGTTTGAAGCCCTTCCCTGGACCACAGGCCTCAGCGTTCTCGCCTGGTGCCCAACCTCTTCCCGGTTCCTCTGCACAGAGCCCTGAGACACATGGATGGATTTGAGGCCTGTGTCTCTGCCCCGCGTAGGGTCAGTTCTCCGAGGGTGGCTCGACTGGCTGCCTGTACCACTGCGTCCAGGTGTGGAGCCCCGGCCACAGCAGGATCCCCAGAACATCAGCTGCAGGGAGCCGGCAGGAGAGAGCCCCTCCCTGGGGGCCCTTGTAGCCCAGCTTAAGGGAACAGGAAAGAGAAGCCTCAGAAGCCCTCAGCAGAGGGAACATGGGGCCCAGAGCAGCCGCCCCAGGAAAGAGAATTCAGGAAAGAGGTTTGAGGGAGGAGGCTCAGGAGGATCAGGAAACTGGAACAGCAAAAGGGTCAGAGTCAGGGAGCGGCTGACATCAGACAGAGCAACGGCGGCGGGAAGAGGGAGCCCCGGGGCCTGGAAGGTTTGGGGCACAGGAATGGGGAGCCCCGGGGAGTGAGCTCTCGGGGTCTAGGGAGGCCTGGGGGACTGGAAGGTCTGGGGATGAGGATGCCAGGTCAGGCAGGGCTGCCTCCAGCTTGGACCTCCAGAGTGGCAGAGCAACATGGCAGGGCCACTGCAGGACTCCTTTGTCCTTCCCCAGGGGCCGGGACAGCTGCCTGTGGCTGGGCTTGGGTGGCCTGTCATCCAGGAGGGAGACGCCATGCCCGCCCGACCTGACTCTTCTCGTGAGGGAGACTCACTTTTTCTTCAGTTTCTTCAAGTTCCTCCTGCAAACTTCCAACCAGGAGCTGCTTCCTCTGGGCCTTGGCGCTCAGGGGTGGGAGGCCTCGGGGAGGAGAAGACCCAGCCTGGACTCCAAACCCAGGCAGGTGGGCCCAGGAGGCAGGCAGCGGGCAGAAAGCCAGGTCTGGGCTGTCCCACGTTGCTGCTGTGTCTCTGCCTGGCCAGCTGATTGTGCCTAGAGAAGGCCTGGCCCCTCTGGTCAGTCTTGCTGGAGATGAAGACTTGGTGGGGAGCAGTCCCTCAAGAACATGGGAAGGTCACTACAGCCTGGATACATGTCCCCTCTGTGACCGCGTGGCCCGGCCACCCTGAGCTGCCTCCACAGATCCCGGCATCCCCATCCCCAGAACTGCACATCTGACACCGACGTCCGAGCCAAGGTGTGATGACCACAGGTGTCGGGAGCACAGCGGGCGGGCAGGGTCCTGCTCCCCAGGCTTATGGGGGAGCCACGAGCAGATCCTGTCCCGACAGCAGGAAAATAAAATTGTTTCAGCCCATCAGCATCCCCGACGGGCACTTGGAAGGCAGCTGTATTCACAGCAGCTGGCCTGTGCCGGAAACAGCTTTCTGTCCAGTATGCAGGAGAAAATGTCCAAGAGAAATCTGTCTTAATACAGAGTTATTGCCACTGATATGGGTGGCTCTGGGGTGGTCAGAAGTGGCTTCCAGCCGAACGCCAGGCAGGGGCGTCCTCCACGAGAAAGCTGAGTCTTCTGCAGGGCAGAGCCCTCCCCAGGGCTGCCCCTGGGAGCCCGGTGGTAATGACAGCTCAAAACGGTGACCCCCACCTAACCAGGCCATCCTGGGAACCCTCTAATCACTTCACACTTGCAATGTCCAGGGAGGTTAGTCCAAGGAGCATCCCACCTCCAGAAAGAAACTGACCTTAGAGAAATCAGTTGACCTCCTCAAGGTCAATGGCTTGGGAGTGGAGAAACCAGGACTTGAGCAGGGCTTGTTGTATCAGAGTCGAAGCCATGAGCAGCACACACCTGCTCCCCGGCTGCAGAGGCCACACTGGCTAGTAAAGGCTGGGCAGAGGGTGGCTGCAGCTACCTCGGCCTGCAGAACTGGGTTGCAGTCCTGTGTCCTTCCTCGTAGGGGCCATTTGCATGCATGGCTGGGACAAAAGAACTGGACATCACACAGACTTGGAGAGCGGGAGCCGTGCAGACTCCTGAACGAGCACCAGGCATACCTGGGAGAATCACCCACAGTGGTGACGGCTGTTCCCCCTGTGCCTCTGAGCGGGAGCCACGGGAAAGCCAAAGCAGGGATGAGGCCCGCCTCCCTCCAATGCCTCCTTCACTTGCCTGCCCCACACCCTAAGAGGCATGTCTGCTGGCCCCTTTCTCCCGGGACAACGTCCACCCTCCCTAAAAGGCTCACCTGGCCTAGACCCAGAAGGCGTCCCCCCACCTGTGGCCACTCCCAAATTCCGGATGGAACCTGGAGCCCAGGAGGGAGGGACAGGCCAAGACCATGAGGTGGATGCTGTCCAGGCTCTCTGCCCTCCCCAGAACACTCCGGTTCCTTTGACTAGGCAGGCTGGGGACACGGCTGGATCTTTGAGGCTGGCTGCTGTGGCCCAGGGAGGCTGCCTGTGAGCCCTCTAGGGGCTGAGATCAGCCTGTGCTCTGTGTTTTATTCCAAGTCTCAAATGGTCCAGCCAAGGCCACCTGCCTGCCCCACCACCAGCTGCCTCAGCAGCCTTCTGGAGGCAGCACCCGCTTGCCAGTGGTGGGCGCCAACTTCCTGCTCCTGGATGAGGTCAAATGTGGCACCTGTGCCCGGGTGTCAGGGTGCACTGTGATGCACAGGGCAGTGGGTCTGGGATGAACCACCTCCAGGGCCTTCAGGCTTTAGGGCTGCACCCCTGTGTGCAATGGTACAATGCTGACTTGGAGACTGGGGAGGACAGGGTGGGTCTTGAAGAGCAAGACAGCAGGAGGCCTCAGGCCTCAGCCCACAGGCGGGGCTCCCCGGCAGCTGTGAAGGAAGAGCCAGGACAGATGCTTGGAGACTGCAGAGGGAAGCCAGGCTTTTGCACCCAGTGGCGTCAGAGCAACCTCAGCACATGCCTCCTAGGTCTTCTCCAAGCTTGGTGTTGAAAACGGCCACCACCAGGACTGCCCTGCTGAGATGCCCAGCTAGGAGGTGTCCACTTGTCTGGGCAAAGCTTCTCTAGCCCATTTCCCCTTTTGCTGCCCTGATAACAGGAATATACCTCCCAGGATCCCATACGTCGGGGGATGGGCCGGGCTGCTTTGTTGAGGGCAGCAGAGATGCCCTTTCCAGGCTGGTCCCTGAAGGCTGCTCTGCATTCCCTGCTCTGTCTCCTGCTGCAACCTCTGAGGCCCAGAGTTTGGACGGGGGCCCTGCCACAGGAAGCCTCCTGAGTCCTGCATCTCTGCCACTTGGGAATACCCCTGTTGATCTTTATGTGAACAAAATGAACTCTGATTGCAGGTCACTGGCAAACTTTTTCTTAAAAGGCCACAGAGCTTGGGAGGCCGAGGTGGGTGGATCACCCGAAGTCAGGAGTTCGAGACCAGCCTGGCCAACATGGTGAAACCTCATCTCTACTAAAAATAGAAAAATTAGCCAGGCATGGTGATGGGCACCTGTAATCCCAGCTACTTGGGAGGCTAAGGCAGGAGAATCTCTTGAACCCGGGGAGGCGGAGGGTGTAGTAAGCCGAGATTGTGCCACTGCACTCCAAGCCTGGGTGACAGAGTGAGACTCCATCTCAAAAAAAAAAAAAAAAAAAAAAAAAAAAAAAAAAAAAAAAAAAAAAAAAAAAATTGGCCAGAGAGCAAATCGTTTGGCCTCTGTGGCTATGCAGTCTCTATCTCAGCCTCTTGTCTCTGTCACTGTGACAGAAAGCAGCCACAGAAACGCCAAAAGAATGGTGTGACAGTGTCCTGATAAAACTGTGCATTGGGCCAGGCCTGTTCTTATAGGTACTGCTAACGCTGCAAATCTCCCATCACACTGCGGACCCAACGGGCAAGGTAAGGAGGCCCCCCTCCCCACAGCGTCTCCCTGAACAAGGGCTCCTTCTGTGGGGGGTGTGGACCACCCACTGTCCCTGCCTTTGTGACGTGTCATTCTGGGACAGGCAGTCACTAGGGCCCAGATGCAGCGTCTAATTGCACTAACATTGATCAGCCCCAATGTCGACACCCAAACAAAAGCATGGTTTGCAAATGATGTGATTCAATAACACCGAGATCACTGTTGTGCAAACTGTAACTCGAAGGCTGAGGAGGGATGTACCTAAAAGGTCTGATAAAGCTCGTTCCAGAGGCAGGAAGAGCAGATCCTGGGATGTGTGAACACAACAGTCCACACAGCCAAACCATGGACAGGCGTGGACGGGTGCCAGAAAGGAACTGCTGGCGGAACAAAAGTCCTGCCCTGGGGATCCCCGAGTTCTGGCTGGGGCAGGTGGGGGCAAGCAATGCCGGAGGCCCCAATGTGACATACGGTCTCACTGTAACAAACTGCTAGAAGGGTGCCTGCGACCAGGAGCAAAGTCCCAAGAAATGAGAGAAGATGAAACCGGGACCTACATCTGCACCACGCAGCACAAGCAGAAGGAAGGGCAGAGGGCAATTCCTGCAACATCTCACAGAGTCCAGATGTGAGGTGGGCGAAGAGGAGTCCAGATGTGAAGTGGGTGAACAGGAGTCCAGATGTGAGGCGGGTGAAGAGGAGTCCAGATGTGAGGCAGGCAAAGAGCTGGGGCAGAACAGGCCCTCACTAGACACCCGACTCCAGAGCCGGGGCCAGCCCTCCCACCCCCAGTATCTACAGAGCTATACCCAGCTGTGATGCATTTCCCAGGCAGAGTTGGGGGAAGGGCCTGTAAAGAACCCGTGGGTTGGCAGGACAGGTCAGGGGCGGTGTCTCTGTGTGGACCACAGCTCCACAGAGTGGCCATCAGAGCCGAAAATAACCTGGCCCCATGCACCTTCACCTTCCACCCTCCCTTACCTCCTACATACCTGGGGCTGAGGTCAGCCTGTGCTCTGTTTTATTCCAAGCCTCAAATGATCCACTCGACATTCAGGCCCTGCACACAGTACACAGCCAGGCAGTCCACTCTGGAACACCCGGAGCCTCTCAGTCCAGCAGCGACAGGGCACCACCCATCCCACCCTCAGAAGAAGGCCTGCCTCTTCCTGGCCAGCAGAGCCCAACAGCCATTCCCCCAACTTAGGGGAGAAGCCTGCCGCAGAGACAGAGGGTCCCAGCCACCCTCCCAGGCTTACAGGCCTAATCCTCTGTTGTCCAGAAAGAGGCGAGACAGGCAGGACTGACAGCAGGAAGCAGAGGAACAGAGAGGAGCGAGCTGAAAACTGACCCCAGAGGAAGCAGAGACACACGGAGGCAGAAACTCTGTTTAACCTTTTTCAAAAAACATCTGCAGAGACCCACAAGGATGGTGCCACATCAAACCAGAGCAGACTGCTTCAAAAAGCAAGAGTTCCCCAAAGTTCAAAGTGGGGTTGCTGGAGGAGAAGACAACAGTGACGGAGGGGACCTTCCTCAGAACTTGAACAATGAGACTGATATCTTCTAGAGAGAGCACAGTGCCCCAGATGAAAAGGAGACAAGTGATGTAAAAGAAGAAGCTGGAGATTTGGAGGCACTGGTGCAGCGTTCCTCAGTGGAGTGTGCCATCAGCCTTGGGGTCAGGGTTTTTGTCCATTCCACACTGTCCTGGACATACTCAGGAATCGGCGTCCAGGGCTCTGAGCACCAACTGCCGTTAGGACCGTGGTCTTTATAGTGATGAAAACCACCAGCACGTGCCTGGGTGCTGAGGTTCTATTTCCAATGAAGAAAAATTGCTCTGATCAGAGTCCCAAGGGAAATAAAGACAATGGAGGAAAAGAAATAATCACAGATACATAGAATTCCCTGAGCTAAATTTGAACTTCCCACACAAAGTGCCCAGAGGTGTCACCATACCTAGATGTCATCCAACGATGCATCTGAATCAAAAGGTCAAAAGGATGGTGCATGGGTTCCTGAGGGGTGATCAGCAAAGGAGTGAGATATCACACAGCCATCATGTAGGCTGGGAGAAGGCAAGGAAGTGATGTCTTCAAAATTCCCAAAGAAAATCTGTTTGTGCTGTAATTCTATACCCAGCCACGGTATCACACACAACAAATCATGCTTTGAGGAAATGCTTATCTGACATGCAGCAACTTCCTCAATCTCACCCATTTCTTTTTTTCCCTTGATAAATGTAATGAAAATGGATACATTCGAAAAAGCTAATAGAAGTTTCCTTAGGGCAATAAAAGAATAATTTCCATTTTCTTCTTTAGGCTACACTTTTCTCTACTGTCCAAATTCTCTACCATAAACATTAAATTTTGGATGCTAGTTGTGAAGATAATGGAAGTGGACTGTCGTATTGCATGCAGATGCAAGCAGCAGAAGTATGATGATTTCCCACAAACCAACTTCCCCAGAGTCCATCGGCTAAGGCTTAATAATCAGGAGTCCAAAAACCAAGCCAAGAACAAGGGCTGTTCACACTCAGGGTCCAGAGAAGGAAACTTAGAGATGAAAATCTCTCAGTATCAGCTGAGCCTGGTAAATATAATGAAATGATCTCAATCACTTACAGAAATCATCTCTGATCCTTGAAGCAGGTGTTACAAACACCCTTTACAAACCAGAAAACTGAGACTTGGAGAGGTTCAGGGATTGCTTCAAAGACACATGGCTACTATGTGCAAGACTCAAGATGTGGACCTCAAGTACGCAGTTTCACACCCCGGGCTTACTCCCCACTCATCAGATATTGTTTGGGTCTTGGAAAGAGGCACCTTCTCTCTTTGCCTCCAATCCTGGGCCTGGTCACACATCAGGGAGCTGATTTCTGAGTCACAGTTGAGGGACTCTCCAGGGACATGCACCAGGGACAGCCACAGAAGGGAGCTGTTTTCAGAGAGGGGCCACTGTTTCCTTGTGTGTCCAGGACTGGAGGTGCCCTGAAGGTCTCATTAGGCTCTGGGACGCCAGGGGATTCTCTGACAAATCTGTCTGTTCATGTCTGGTTTAAACTCAAGTTCGCTGACTGGGACGGCAGGTTCCTCTCTAGACACTGTTCCATCCCAACGGTCATGCTCCCAGAACACAGGCCTCTGAAGGAACCACCACTCTGGATGGCTTGGCTGGGATGAGCACCGATGAAGAAAGCAGGGAGCACTCTGACTTTTCCACAGAGAGTGGAACGTACCCCAGGCTGCCTGCCTCAGCAAGCCAGCACCCCTTTCAGCTGAGAATTTCTGTGATTCTCAACAGAGCACCCCAGATGTCAGAAATGCCCTGAGCAGAGAAAGACAGGTGAAAGGGCTGGTGGGGCTTCCAGGCCAGGGGCAAGTCGGCTCCCTTCAATGCTCCCTGCACGCTGCGGAGCACTCACGGCTCAGCACCTGCTCATTCCGCTCCTCCTGGCTGTTTCCCCGAACGGCTCGAGCTCCTGGGGAAGCTCAGCAGGGTGAGAACTCAGCTGGAAGCTAAGGACACGAAGGGCGCAGGTTTCCTGCATGTCTGTGCACCCTGAACATCCAAGGCATGATTTAAGAGTGTGAGCATATGGCACAGTCTATTCCTCCCAGCTTGGTGTGTCCCTGGGATACGAAAGATCCTCTAGCGTTTTCTAATAAATTCCTGTGGGTGACGCTTCCCTCTGGCCTCTGAATTTATGGGTAATGAGCAACAGCAGTTTGACTTAACAAGGTTTAAGATTTCCATTCCAACAGATAAGTTAGCACCAACTGTCCCAGGCTTTGGGAATGGTGTTTCCCTGCCTTATTTATTGTACAGAGAGTCAAAAGAGGCCCATAAAGCTGCCGCGAAGTCAGCCACGGCTCCTGATGGCCTGCATCAAGTAAAATCGCCCTCACACAACCGAGGAGGTGCTTTCTTGCCTTCAGGCCGTGACAAAATGCCTCAACCCAGCATTTTCCTACATCCTGATGAGACGGCAAAATTGCCGGGTCATTAACCAGCCGCTCCTAAATCCTGTCTCTGCTGCAAGGAGCTTCGACCTTGGGTTCGACTCTGCCCAGGCCATGCGGCTACTGCACCTGCTTCCCCCACCTCCACCGATGGATTCCCCCCATTTTCACTCTCCAGAGCCTCACCGCGGGGCCGGGAGTGGGGCTGAGCCCAGCCGGCAGCTCTCCTGAGTCTGAGCTGACAGCCCGCCACAGGCTTAGCCTCTAAAAGGCTGGCATGGGTGTGTTTACCCAGCGCCCACCAGGCCTGGCCTTCCAGCGCGTGCCGAAGCATTCTGTCCTCCGAGCCTTGGTCCAGCAAGAACCTTCGTTGAAAAGAACCTTCCAAACCCTGTAAGCCAATTCCTAATGACTTCTTCGGAGGAAATGTGGCCTAGATAAAGGAATGGTAACCAATACTGCAATTATTTACCATAAAAGCCACCATTAAGGAGGGCCGACCCCCAAGGCACACAGGGCCATTAGCAGCCGATTACGGGATGAGGGGCAGTGTGGGCCAGCCCCTGAGCACACGCACAGCCCGGAGAGCTGCCCTCCGAGAGGACCTAAGCGCCTAACACGAGGCCAGGGCTGAACATCTCCCTCTGGGACATCATCCTTCATCTTTCCGCAGGAGGGATTCGCAGGCTTGGATGGCTGAGACAAGCTGCTCGGGAGTTGAGGGGCAGTAACAGTCAGGACTGGGGACCCGGGGAGGTCACAGTTTGTTTGTTTTTCAATTTCCAGCTAACTGAATGGAGAAGCCAGCTCAGGCGGGAGGGGCTCACGAGACATGGAGTCACAAACTCAGCTTTGCAAGACCCTTCATATGCGAGGGCCACAAAGCACTTACGTCTCCGGGCTGTGGTTCATTCCTGCAGGCCAGTGGGCGACACGGGGCTGGGAAGCAGGTGGGCTTGGTGACAAACGTCTTACCTGACATAAGGGCTCCTCCCATGGCACCTTTGCCCCCAGGAGCTGACTTGGTCATTGAAGACCCCCTGGCTCAGGGAGGAAAGGCTATGCCACTAACTCACTCCTGGGACAGAAGGAGAAGGCATCCTCCCATCATTATGCCAAGGAAGCTGCTGCATCTAATTTTGGAAACTCAAAGGCAGGGTGCTCCCTGGTCACGTGGGGCACTTCAGGGTCACTCACTCACCATGGTAAGGCTGGTGAATCTGCCTGGGATGCAGCCCTACTGAGGCGGAGACACGGGCACCTGCCCTTCTAGAAGTGGGTCCTCAGGGACTGCATGGACGCAGCAGGCTGGGCTTGAAAGGGGGCTACGCTGGGGCCAGGGGCTCCTTTTGCCCTGGTAGGTTTCTGGATTTCCCTGCAGGGGAAGCTCATGGGCTGGGGCCTGCAGCCACCTTCTCCTTTTTCAGAGTTTGGAGATGAAGCAATGCCTGCCTTAGACTACGCGGGCTGCCAAGACAACAGACCACAGGCTGGGGGGCTTAGACACAATGAGTTTACCTCTCCCAGTTCCAGGGACTGGAAAGTCTGAGATGAAGGCATCAGCAGATTCGGTGTCTGGCAGGGGCTTCCTGGTTCACAGACGGTGCCTCCTGGTTGTGTCCTCACGTGGGGGAAGTGGGGAGGGTCTCTCTTCGAAGGACACTAATCTCATTCTTGAGGGCTCCCCTCTCACCAGCTACTCACCTCCCAAATGCCATCACCTCGAGGGTCAGGATTTCAACACATGAATCTGGAGAGGTCGCCAGCACGACCACGCCACGGCAATGCCCGTTCAGACAGCTTGGTCCTGCCCTTTCATCTTCATTACTCCACCAGAGCTGACGCTGAGCTCCCCCGCAGCAGCCTCCACCAGGAGGGAAGTTAATCCCAGTGCCAGGCAGGCAGTGTCCTCGCAAGATCACGGCCTGTGGCCCTGAGTGCTGGGGGACTACAGTTCCCAGTGAAGACGCGGCCCTGAGTGCTGGGGGATTAACACTCCCAGTGAAGACGCGGCCCTGAGTGCTGGGGCATTACTGCTCCCGGTGAAGACCCACGCTCGTGACAGAAACTCTGTGGCCCTGGTGGCCAGAAGCCGATTATTTTTGTCAGGGGAGTCAGAATATAAGAGAAATTAAATTAACCAGGCAGGAGTTATAATGCAGTGCAGAGTCTCAAGGAGCCTCAAGATTCCAGCGAAGCCCACGAGATAAATAAGTATTAACAGGGGAGTGCGGCACGGAAGGCGGGAGGGGCACTCACGTGGAAGACGTTCACTAACACGCAATACCCATGTCAGAACCAGTAAGACCGCAAATATATCAGGATCACAGTTACGGCTATTTCAGGAAATGGAATTTTATTAGAAGTTTTCCAATCTTTCCTCCCTTCCTCCCCGTCTACCTCCTGATTCTTGCCCTGAAATATGCTCTGTTCTCCTGGGTGAAAGGGGACAGACAGGTAAATCATCACACCGTAGGTGGTGCCCAAGCCAGGAGCACGCGGCTCTCAGATGCAGTGCGGGGCTGGCTGGGGAGGGCGGGCGGGCTCCAGGCTTCTCCTGCAGGCTGCTCAGATGGGCAGACCTCGTCCCTGCTGCCTTGTGCTGCCCCTGGAAAAGCTCCAGGCAGAAATGGGCCTGCTGCATGCTGGGAGGGGTGAGGGCCAAGGCTGCTACCTCTCCAAGTAGGGATCTCACCAGACTTGCCCTCCTCCCCCTCAATCCCAGGCTGTCCCTATTTGGGCTTCCCCAGACAGGACCGGGTGACATTTCTCTGGAAATCACCTATGCAGCTGGGGTGCTTGGGTGACTCTCTGGACGCCCACTCCCTCAGTCCCTCCTCCTCTCTCCAACCACTCAGCACCATGGGGGTGAGGGAGGCTGAGACAGTTGGCCACTCTCCACCTCCTGGGCTCCGGATGGAATGCTCCCCACAGCCCACACAGCAGGCGTGCGGTGCCTGTGTCTCCCAGCAGGCTGGAGGGAGGCCTGCTAATGTCACCCCAGGAGCTGGGGCATGTGAAACCGCTCCGACGAGGCGTTTCAGGGCAGTGGAACTAGCCAGTGTGACGCTGTCATGGGGATTCCTGGCACTGCGTATTTACCAAAACCCATGACGTGTCCGCACCAAAAGGGAACGGCAGTGTACCCTGTGGATGCTGGCTGGTCACCGGCCTCAGGATTGGCTGTTCGCTCAGTATTACCAGGTCACGGGCCTCAGTATCGCCTGGTCGCGGGTCTCAGTATCGCCTGGTCGCGGGTCTCAGTATTGGCTCATCAATTGTAACCAGTGGACCTCACCAACGAGAGAGTCCAGTAATGGTGCCCCGTGGTGGGAGGGAGCTGTGGACACCCTCTGCTTCCTGCTCTCTTTCTGTAAACCTAAACCTTCTCTAAAAAAGTAAAGTGTATGAACTTAGAAGTAACAGACAAAAACACCTCCATGACCATCAGACACTGCCCCATGGCCCGTTTCTCGGCTGGGATAATAGCTGGCATTTCCCCTCTGAGTGCAGAGGGGAAGACGTGGCCCCAGAACTCTTCCTGGCTGCGATCATATTTGAACCTCCCCGACCATCTGCAGGGTCAGCTCAGCAGCAGCTCAGCTCCCCTCTGGGGACCCAGGGCACACAGTGGCCTCTGCAATGCTGAGCATCACACCAGGCCCCTCTTCTGCCAGTCAGGCCATTAGAAAGACCACTAGGCTGAGGCCTCTCCGAGTCCCCACCCTCCTGGAGCAGGCCAGGCCCCTTGTTCCCATGGGAGGGGTGGGAGGCGAGGGCTAGGCTGGATGCAGAGTGGGGGCGATGGCGGCAGGTGGGGAGCAGCTATCTACCTCCCCACTGCGAATCCCACCCTGCGATGTTCAAGCAGGCGGCCCAGGGAAAAGGAAAACAGAGAGGGCCCTGGTTCATTAGCGTTTTCGGGATGGCGCCTGCCGCTAGATAGGAATCTGTGTGTGATCTCAGCTCCGGCTTTCAGCTGATGAGACATAAAAGATGATTAGCTAATTAGATATAATATATTCAGGGATGAGACCCAGTCTTCCATTCTATCTCTCTAAAGTGTTTCAAAACTTTACATAAAACCATCATGAGTGAAAGGCTAGAACTTTTCAATAAATGATGTTGGATCTGTCGGGTCTCCATGTGCAGAGAAAAAAAATGAGCCTTGAGATCTATCTCATACCACATGGAACATTAATCAGAAACGGCTGGTAGACCTAACTGTGTGATGTAAGGCTGGACAGCTGGCACAAGAACGCCAAGAGAACGTCTCACGGCTTTGGGGTAAGATGACGTTTCCCACACAGAACACAAAACACACGACCTAGAAGGGAAAAGATGAATCAATTCGACTTAGCTAAAATTAAGAATTTCTGCTCATCAAAATGTACCATTAAGCAAATAAAAAGGCCAGCCACAGAACAAACACAGGCTTGAATGGAGCATATAGGAAGAGCTTCTGCAAGTTATTTAACAAAAGGACCAGCAACTCAGTAATTATGAGTGGAAGACGCAAATGAACACTTCACAAAAAGGAGCTATTGGGCCACTCCAGACGGCTGTAGAGTCATGCCCAGGATCTTGACACAGGAGAAAAAACCAAGTCCACGAAACACCACAGGCTCAGCAAAATAGCTGAAATTAAACACACTGACCATCACCGGCGCTGGAGGGACCATGGCGCACGCAGAACATTCATGGACTGCTGATGGCACGTGACACGATACAATTGCTTTGAGAAACGCTCTGCAGGGCCTACCGTGGCTAGGTCACAGCCCTGCCACTCCAAGGCGAATGCTGGAGATAAGTCAGTGGACACGGCCACCCGGAGATGTGCACCAAGTATGTTCACAGCAGCGTCACGCAGAATGACTAAAAATTCAAAATGAAGTGTTCAAAAGAGCCTGCATGTCTACCATCCTTGGCACAGACAGATAGATGGCGGTACAGGGACACTTTACACAGCAATGAGAGTATCAGATTGTCACCACACATGACAGCACGGGCGGCTCTCACAGACATTAACGAGGGAAAGGATCCAAGTGCAAAAATGAGGCCTACTCCCTGCTTCCGTTGACGGGAGGTTCTGAAACAGGCAAATCTGCAGTGACAGAAGTTAGGGTTCTGCTGAGCCAAGGGGAGGGGTGAGATCGGGCCAGGCCAGAGGCCTCAAGGTTTGCACTTAACAATTTTCAATTTGCCTGTATAGATGTGTCAATGAAATATTTTTTTTAAGTTACATTTTAAAAAAGAATAGTCACCTATTTGGGACTTCTAAGTCCAATGTAAGATCAAGCAATCTCTTCAGAATACGTCTACATGCATGTTTTGTAAACCAATAGAATTGTATAGACGTAGTTTCATAAGGGTCATCAAAGATGGCCTGATGATGAGGGAAGATCATTTCATGAGACATGACTGCATTTACTGAGCCAAGGTCTGGGGGACTTCCCTTACATCATTCAGGCATCAGAGGCAACATTCAAAGGAGATGCAGCAGCCCCCCATTATTCACAAGTGATACACCCCCAGACCACCAGTGGCTGACTGGAATGGCAGAGAGTACCAAACCCAGCTGCCATCAATCAAAATCCATTTCTGTTCATGTATTCCATCCACAAACTGAACACCTTTTCCATCTTAACTAAGCACTTTTTATGCACCATGGCCATAACTTTTGCAGTCTGGGGTGCAACAGCAAAGCCAGCATGAGTGTCTGTTTCCTTCATGGATAGAAGATTTGTTTTTACTGTAGATCTTAGCAACCTCAGCATGTGATTTTTTTTTCTTTCCTTATGAAGTTGAGGATTCTCATCTTTTCACTTAAAGGAAGCACTTCACGGCTTCTTTCTGGCATATCTGAATTGCCAGCATCACCCCTGCTCTTGCACTTTGGGGTCATTATTAAGTAAAATAAGGGTGCCTTGAACACAAGTACTATGATACCACGACAGTCAGTCTGATAACCAAGATGGCTACTTAGTAACTAATAGGCAGGTGACTTGGACAGTGTGGATATGCTGGGAAAAGGGAAGGTTCATGGACTGAATGGGATAAAGTGGAATGGCGCAAAATTTTTGTCACGCTACTCAGAATGACGTGCAACTTAAAATTTGTGAATTACTTATTTCTGGAAATTTCTATTTAATATTTTTGGACTACCTTTGACCATGCGTAACTGAAACCACCGAAAGCAATGCTGTGTGCTTACCTCTGAACAACTATGCCTGCAATTTTGGTTTGCTGCCACCAGGTGGTGATAGAGACCGAGTCGGCTGGGTAAAATCATGCTTGCAAAGGCCCTAAGTCACTGTGTGTCGGCTGCTGCACTTTGCCTTTTGTCTACAGTTGCGTCTCCCCTCGTCACCAGTGGGAAGGTGACTGGTCCAAGGTGACTTGGGCAGTGAGGCACAGAACCTACAAAGATGCAGGCCACTTAACCCCAATGTGGCCCCTCAGCCCACTCTAGTGCCCCCAACTGCAGAGTCTGGCTTGACCTTGAGAAGCAACACCCTGTTGACATGTCCATAACTCAGAATAGAAATATCCTTCCCTTCCCAGTGATAAATGAAATCTTTGTTAAGTCACCTGGCTCTAAAATGAGCCAGAGACACTTAAAAATGACAAAAAGTTAAAGCAAACCGCAGCTAAGGCACCCACAGGGGCCCAGCACCCTGCTCATCCAGCCACTCTGCGTCCCGGAGCATCCCAAGCATCCCCATGTCCCTCCCGCAGCTCCCGCTCCCATCAGTCAGGCTCTGCTCCTGTGGGAGGCATGAGCTGCCAGATCTGCCGGGCGGTCTGAATAATTAAAGGAGACCTTTATTCACCTCTCGGGCTCCCTGTGTGGGAGGTCTGCTTCCTTCCACAGGCAGCCTCATAGGGAGGGCAAGGATGGGTGGAGGCCACCATTGCAGCTGCGACAGCAGGCAGGCCAGGATGGCCCCTCTGTGTGCTAGTGGGTGCCCATCGCCTAGGGCCCTGTGTCCTCAGCTGCCGCCTCAGTTCCCCTGGTGACCTCAACACTCCCATACCCATGCAGGCTTGCCCGTCTGACCTGCTCCCAGCCTGTGTCTCTCACTCCGTGCCTGCTGGACACCTGCTCAGGTGAGCTCGCACCAGCTGGGGGGCAGAACAGATGCTCCACTTGTGCCTGGGGCCTCCTGGGGTGGACACAGAGCATCGCTGCACATACACCCAGGCCTAGGTTCAGCTCTGCCCTCCACACGGTCTCACACCTCTACTGGAGCCCCATCGCCCAGGCCCCTGAATCACCCCCATCACACACTTCCCCACACAACCACGGTCACTGCCACTTTCTGCCCAGCCTGACCTCTGCAGACTCCTCTTGCTGCCCTGAACTTACGGTCCAGAGAGCAGCGGAGAGATTTTTGTAGAAGGCCATCGGAGCGGTCCGTCACCTTCCTGGAACCCCCGAGGCTCCTGGCAGGTTGGAATCAGCCATGTCCTCTGGCCCGCAGAGCCCCTGCCCAGGGACCAGCCCTGACTCCCTGCACCACGCCAACCTCCAAGCCTTGTGCTCCCGCCACGTTCCTGCGAGCTCCTCCCACTGTCCCCACAGGCACCAGGCACATCCTCACCACCCAGGCCGAGCCCCAGCCCCACGTCCACCTGGAGCTGGCTTCCAGGTATTCACAAGGCCAGGGCCTTCTGGATTTGCAGGTATCGGCCACAACACCAGCTTCCCAAAGTGGGCACCCCAATGAGCCCCCAGTCACCATCTCCCCCGCGGATGTCTCTGCAGGCTCCCAGGCCCCCAGTTCATTTCTGCAGACGTGTGTATTTGTCTTTCATTGGCCTTTTCCATCCCGCTGTGTCTCCAGAGCCCGGAGGCTCCCACAGCGTTACCCAGAAGGATGTGCAGGGAGGAGGACGCTGTCCAGGAGGGTGGGGGAACGAGCCCCCGGCGGCTCCTCCAAATCTGGCACCCACTGCCACACGCTGCCCCTCTCTGTTCCCTGCTGCACTGTCCCCACAGGGCGGTACCAGGCCTGGGCACTGATCAGTGTCCAGGAGGCTCTGAACCCAGGGAGATGAGCAGAATGTCTGACTACTGACCGGAAACACGCCGTAAGGTGTCTTTGGAAGGACGCAGACGAACCCTTGGGGCACCGGCTGATCATGCATGGTCAGGAGGAAAGAGCGTCCAGTTTCACCTCATCGGGGCGAGTTCTGCAGCCGGGGTTCGAGGCCTGCACACCATTCAGCCCAGCCTGCTTCTGTAAACGTGGGAAGGGCACAAGGAGAGAGGGCTGGGGCAAGGTTCCAGCAGGCAAGAGGTACCCGAGGAGGCTTGGGGCTGAGGGTGGGGCATGGGGAATGTCCCTCTCCACGCTCTGGTGGGACACTGTGCCAGGTGGCCGCAGACCCTGACCATAGGGCCAGCAGTACACCGGTGACCCCAATCGCAGTGTGGACT
>NW_022097174.1:0-2210 GCF_006542625.1 Nomascus leucogenys | reverse complement strand
CCTTCCCATTCGCCTCCATTCCAGTGAACTCCATTCCATTCTATTTCATTGCATTCCATTCCATTCCATTCCATTTCCAATCCATAACACTCCATTCCACTCTCTTTCTTTCTTTTCCTTTCCACTCCACTACTCCCCACTGCAAGTTTTTCCATTACTTTCCATTCCATTCCATTCTGTTCCGTTCCGTTCCGTTCCATTCCATTGCATTCCATTCCATTCTTTCCCACTAGAATACACTGCACTCGTCTCCACTTCATTCCATTCCATTCCATTCCATCAAATTCACTCTTCTGCCCTCCAATCCTCTCCATTCCACTGCATTCCATTTTTTCCCATTTGCCTCCATTCCACTCCACTCCATTCCATTCCTTTCTATTCCATTCCATTCCACTCCATTCCACTCCACTCCACTAGCTTCTTTTCTCTCATTCCAATCCACTGCAATCCACTGCAATTTTTTCCATTCCATTCCATTCAATTCCAGTCCATTCCATTTCATTCCTTTCCATTCCATTCCATTGCATTGCATTCCTTGCCAAACCATTCCAATCCATACGATTCCAAACCATTCAATTCCATTCCTTTCTTTTCCAATATTACCCACTCTACTCCACTCAAATCCATTCCTTTTTATTCCATTCCATTCAAATCCACCCCTTTCCACTCCACTCCTCTCCACTCCATGGCATTCCATTCCTTTCCATTCTCCTCCATTCGAGTCCAATCCATACCATTCCATTCCATACCATTCCAGCAAATTCCATTCACTCCACTGCATAACACTCCATTCCACTCTCTTTTTTCCTTTCCACTCCACTACTCTCCACTGCAATTTTTCTATTCCTTTCCATTCCATGCCTTTGTGTTCCGTTCCATTCCATTCCATTCCATTCCAATGCATTCCATTCCATTCTTTTCCACTAGAATACACTGCACTCGTCTACACTTCGTTCCATTCCATTCCATCAAATTCACTCTTCTGCACTCCAATCCTCTCCATTCCACTGCATTCCATTTTTTTCCATTCGCCTCCATTCCACTCCACTCCATTCCATTCCTTTCTATTCCATTCCATTCCATTCCACTCCATTTCACTCCATTCTACTAGCTTCTTTTCTTCTCTATTCCACTCCACTGCAATCCAGTGCAATTTTTTCCATTCCACTCCATTCAATTCTAGTCCATTCCATTTCATTCCTTTCCATTCCATTCCATTGCATTCCATTCCTTTCCAAACCATTCCAATCCATACAATTCCAAACCATTCATTTCCATTCCTTTCTTTTCCAGTAGTATCAACTCCACTCCATTCAAATCCATTCCATTCCATTCCATTCCATTCCATTCCATTCAAATCCACCCCTCTCCACTCCATTCCTCTCCACTCCATGGCATTCCATTCCTTTCCATTCTCCTCCATTCGACTCCAATCCATACCATTCCATTCCATAACATTCCATCAAATTCCATTCCACTCCACTCCATTCCACTCCACTCCATTCCATTGCTTTCTTCTCCATTCAATTCCACTACACTCTACTGCCCTTTTATCCGTTCCATTCCATTCCATTCCGTTCCATTCCATTCCATTCTTTTCTACTAGAATCCACTCCACTACACTCTAATCTATTCCATTCCATTCAATTCAACTGCATTCTTCTCCACTCCACTTCTTTCCAATCCACTGTATTCCATTCCTTCCCATTCGCCTCCATTCCTGTCAACTTCATTCCATTCAATTCCGTTCCATTCCTTTCCATTCCATTCCATTACATTCCACTCCATAACACTCCATTCAATTCCCTTTCTTTCTTCTTCTTTCTACTCCCCTACACTCCACTGCACTTTTTTCCATTCCTTTCCCTTCCATTCCATTCCATTCTGTTCTGTTCCTTTCAGTTCCTTTCCACTGCATTCCATTCCATTCTTTTCCACTAGAGTCCAGTGCACTCCTCTCCACTTCATTCCATTCCATTCCATCAAATTCACTCTTCTCCAATCCAATCCTCTCCACTCCACTGCATTCCATTTTTTCCCATTCCCCTCCATTCCATTGCACTCCATTCCATTCCATTCCATTCCATTCCATTCCATTCCATTCCATTCCATTTCATTCCATTCCACTCCACTCGACTAGCTTCCTTTCTTCTCTATTCCACTCCACTTCAATCCACTGCAATTTTTTCCATTCCATTCCATTCCATTCC
>NW_022097173.1:0-67779 GCF_006542625.1 Nomascus leucogenys | reverse complement strand
GCTGGATGGACCTCCCACTGGCTAAATCTGGAATAATCTGAATATCAAGAAGAGTGATAACAGATTATAACTCAGTGAATGAGACAGGAATCTGAATTCACATTAATATAAACAAATTAACAAATAACTGGAAAGTTTTTTGAGGACTGAGATGTTTATGCAGTCTCAAAGTACCTTCTTATGAAATACCTACATATTACAAAAGAAAAATGAGTAATTTACTCTGGTGTGTCTGCCAGGTTTCTCCAGCTAACATCACCTTGAATGAGACAAATTGAAATTTTGTGCCGCCTGCAAAGTCCAGAGAGAAGAACACAGCATCACTTCTGTGATATTACCACCAAAGATGCATAACTTGAACCTAATTGTGAGAATACATCAGAAAAACTCAAATTGAGGGCCATTAAAAAAAATAACTAGCCTGTAATCTTCAAAAATGCCAAGTTCATGAATGTCAAGGTCAAGAATCTGTTGCAGATTGAAGGAAGCTAAATAGCCATGACAATTCAATGCAACCAGTGACTCAGAACTGCCTCCTTTGGCTAGAAAAGACATTGTTAGCACTAGTGGATGAGCATAAATGGGGTCTGAGGATGAGATAGTAGTAATGCTTCAGTATTTTGTTTCACAATTTTGATGTTCATGTTGTGGTTATAGGATTACTACAGTAAAGCATTCATGGAATGATGAGGAAAAATACCAGCAACTTACTTTCGAATGACTCAAATGTGCTATTTCTGTAACTTTTCTGTATATTTGGAATTGTTTCCAAATAATACATTTAAAATATAAAATAAAAGTGGGTTAGGAGTTCAAGGAATTAGCATCATTCATATACTGTCCAGTGGTATTTATACTGAAACCTTGTGAAGCATGCTAGCTCCGAAACCAGGTATCCCAGGTTTAAATCCTATTTCTGAATGTCCTTGGGTGAGTTATTTAGCCTCCTTGTCCTCAGTTTTCTCTTCTGCTAGAGGAGTTGAGGGATAATGACCCATTTTTTTGGGATTGATAGGAGATTTTAGTGAGACAATCACACAAAGACCCTAGAACAGATTCTGGCATATGGCAAACAGTCAACATCTCTTAGATATTGTTCTTGTTATTTCATAAGCAGGTAAAATATCTATGTAATGTAGCCCCCTCAGTCCTTTAATAACACAGCTCCCTTGAACAAGCTCCAAGAAGTTTTCTCCTTGGGCTCGATTCCTCCCTACATCAGTGATATAATAACGAAGCTTCAGTTTATGTGACCAATTATGCTGTACGAGTAAATTCCTACAAGCATTATGAGATTAAGGTAACAGGGTTAAAGATTTTCCTAAAAGCTCTTAGGAAGCCTGTTGGTCCATCCTTGGCCAACTAGAGGTAATTGTGTGATTTGACCAGACAAAAATATGTTGATTACGAGTGCCCACAGCCAAGACTATGGAGATCCAAAAGTTAATTTCTCTGAATTTAGAATTGCTCATTATAATTCCATTTCTAGAACTGGAAAGGACCTCAGTGATTACTTGTTCTGCCCTCTCATTTTATAGGTGAGAGGACTGAGACCCTGCATGGTGAAGGATGCCCCAGGTGGGATCATACCACCAGAGTCTGAACCCTGAGCTACGCTGACACAGAAGTAAAATAGTTTGGGCGATGCTGAGGTCCGATAGAAAAAGTGTTTCCAGAGGAGAAGTGTACATCTTTTTATGGTGGTGGAAGGAATTTACTAGTTTCCAAGTAAGGGACCTCTGTTGTGGGGTACCTTGATCTATGACACCCCAGCCTGGGGGCTCCATTCCAACAGCCTGGCAGGGTCTCTGCTCTGAAATCTCCCAGTTTTTCTTAGGAGATCTGCATCATGTGTCTCACACCATAGACAAAGCACTGTCTCATCTTTTACTTGCCATCCTTGTGTTCCTTCAGGCTCTTGTTTAACCAGACAAGGTGTCAGGCCTTAGCCTTGGGCTCCTGACTGATCTCTTCTGATTCAACGGTTGAGCCAGATTCCTCAAGTGCTCTGTTCACTTTGTGTCCCTTTCACATTTTAGGAGACTCCGACTATTTTTGGTAGGAAAACAAATATCCTCCAGGCTGCCAGCGAGTTTTCCAAGACACATCCTGATTCATTATACAGCCACCAAGATACAAAGCCCTAAAAATAGGGAACTTGCTTAAATCTTTCATTTGGCATCAGGATGCTAAGTTCATGTTAACTGCAGTCAGTATTTTAGACTGATTTCATTTGATTTCCTGGGTATTATGCTCTTTGGCTGTGGAGGGCAACTTCTTGTTTATCTTCATCTCTGCTTGGCTTCAGATTAAGGCTTTGTGCTAAAAAAAAAAAAAAAAAAAAAAACCCAACTTTTCTTTTTACTACCCATCTGTTTAATAATTATTTTTTTTCCTTTTTTAAGCTTACTTGTTATGCTAACATTACTCTGTCTAAATAGAATGTTTATAATTGATTGCATTGCTCATTTTTAAAGTTTTTCCCTTTTTGTTTAATTAGAATTTATGATATGCCAGAACTAGATCCCTCTCAACAAAGCAAGAATCAAAATTACTTTCAAGCATCCCAGTGGGTTAATGACAGGGTCTGAATTTATCTCTGAGCTCCATTAAGGAAGAAACCTTTCCTGTTTTCATTTATTTCTTTGGGAGGGGGATTAAAATTTCATTTAAATATGACATTTTCAGAATTTAACTTTTCCCTAATTGGTATCTCTATATTTTATTAAATTGTAAACTTTGGGTAGAATGCATTTTGAGAATGAAAGTGAAGTGCAACCATTACGTGATTATATACTTCCAGCTGGGTACAATGGTGTGGGCTAGGTAAAAGGGATTTCAGCCTTATGAAGTGTGTTCTTTTTTCAATCATTTTTCTTACTCAGTTTTGTGAGGTTATGTAGGGGACTTTTACTGGGTTGTCCATATAATTTCTTGACTGTCATCCAAGTAGGCATTATTTAATGGTCCATAGTAGATAGTCTCTCTCTCTCTGTGTCTGTCTGTCTCTCTGTGTGTCTGTCTCTCTCTTTCTCTCTCTCTCTCTCCACCTCCCTCTCCCTCTCCCTATCCCTTTTTCTCCTCTCTCCCCCATTCCCTTCCTTCCTCAGCATGTATGTAGATACATACACGTACCTGTATTGCTATAAAATTTCAAAGCACTTGCCTTTGGTGTGTGTTTGCAGTAGCATTTGTGGCTTAGAGACAGTTGGGGATTAGTGATTACTGTGACTTGGATAGTCTCACTCTGATTAGGTGTCTCTTTCTGCCAGCTGTGTTTGGGTAAACTTCGAGAAATTGGTTTGAGTTGATTCATTTAAACATAGTCATTGGCTTCACATTCTAAAACATGTTACCTTTCCATGCTTGGCATGTAACCAGCCTGAGATTTTCTTGTGTTTTGGCTGCAGAAGATAGGAAAACCATGATTCAGATTCAGTGTTGGCCAAATGAAGTCTCTTTGGGGGTGGATAAGCAATGTTCCTTTAACATCCATGATTTATTCATCATACCAATCATGAGAGTTTGGGGTTACTTTAAATTATAATTTCAAACTTATAGAAAAATGTCAAGAATAGTACAAATATTTATTCTAATTCCCTTACCTAGATTCTCCTATGGGTTCACAGTTTTGCTTGTTTACTTTCCATCATTTTCTGTTTCTTTCTTTCTCTGTACATTTTTTTCTAAACTAGTGGGAAGTAACTTGAAGATACCACATCCCATTACCCTTAAATACCTGAGTGTATATTTCCTAAGATTGAGCATATTCCTTTCATAACCACATTACCATGATCAATATTAGGAAATTAGATACTACAATATTAGTATCTAAGCTACAGTCTATATATAAATTTTGTCAATTGTCTCAATATCTTCTATAACTATGTTTAAGATCAATT
Source organism: Nomascus leucogenys (assembly GCF_006542625.1). Lineage (NCBI taxonomy): Eukaryota > Metazoa > Chordata > Mammalia > Primates > Hylobatidae > Nomascus > Nomascus leucogenys. The sequence goes on along the minus strand of NW_022097173.1, from coordinate 63,877 downwards.
ATGTTTGAAAACACTGAGTTTTGATTTTGCTACCTCTGTTTAGCCATTTCTCCCCTCCTTATTGTATTTAATTAAACCAAAAACAGATTAAGAATTATCTTGTTTCTAAAGTACTAATTTATGTTTTACTGGAAACTTTTATAAATATGTGAGCCCAAGTCACTTAAGGGCAGAGTCTGTTATGTTGTTAAACATTGTATTTCCTAGAGTCCTTAACTTGCTGCCTGTTTTTGCAAAATGAACAAATGGGTAAGAGTCACATTTTAGACCCCAGATGTCTCAGCTTCCTAATTATTAATGATCTGTGACTTTTATTTTTTCAGAAGAGTCATGTCCTTGGGCTTCAGCTTTTGCCTTGTTCTAGGCTCCAAGATAGGCCCAGTAAGTCTACTTTTTAGTGAGATTGTATATATTCACATTTGCCCTCTCTACGAAAGAGAACAGTTAGTGGACTCTCTGGAAGGGACTTCCCTTTTGTTTCCCTAGGGCCAACGTCCTCCCCACTCCTAAAATATAAAACTAGGTCTAGGCACTTATTGTTCTATCCCTATATTCTCATTTAATTAAGACTGTGAGGCATTTGGCGATACTTTCTCTTTAAAGTTCTTCTTCACTCTCTCCTTATTCATTGCTTCTGCCATTTATTCACTTGGCAAGACAGCAGTGATCTGAAGAGGAGAGTGGCGGCTATAGGATGGAGGAACGATCTCTGGGTTCTGAGTGACATGAACTAAGCCAAATCCTGGCTCTCTTATAGGCTGTTTGTGTGCCAAAATGGGTCAGAACTCCATTTTGCAGATAAATAACTGAGGCTCAGAGAGGATCAAGGATTTGGGGGAAGCCATAGATCATCTATCACAGAGGCAAAACTCCTCGTCCCAGCTCTGCAATACTCGTTCATGAAAATATTATTCTAGAATCATGCATGGCATTTATGATGATGATAATGATGAGTCTTATTTCCATATTATCTTTGCATAAGTTGTAGTCTACTAGTCTATTTACACTGCCAGGAATGGCGAGTCAGTTTTGTCTCGAGTGCTAACTTGATCACTTTGTAGGGCCTGCCGGGAGTGCTGTGGAAAGAGAACTCTGGCCTCAATTCTCTCTTCTCCTCCCTTTGTCCTCTCCTCTCTCTCCTCTTTTGCCCTCATGTCCAAATTGCTCTTGTTCGTTATTGCAGAACAATGCAGTCATCCTTTCAATTGAAAGAGGATGACGATTGTTTCCCCCATGGTAAGAGTATTTTTCTCTGATGAGAGATAGAGAGAATGAATGAGAGAGAGGGGAGAAGTATGAGAGATGGGTTCAGAAGGGAAAAAAAGCAGAAAGCAGGAAGCCAGGTGAGGTCAGGGGAAATGAGGAGGGCCTCGGGCTCAGGGCTGGGAATGTTTCTGCTTTTCATGTGGCATGACCCATCTGGGCAAGGGAGAAGGGGTCACTCACTGAGGAACTTTCAAAGGAGAAAACGTTCTGGCCTGAACAAAGTCCTGTCATATTCTGCTGATGTCCAAGTCACCATCATGAGTTGCCATCCAAAATATGGATGAGTAAGAGACAGGCTTGCTCCTGAGGTCCCTAGGTGCTGAGGCTCCTTCTGCCATAGGACGGCCCATACCCTGGAATGCACTTCAAATGCAGCTCCCACAGTACTTGCTATGAGTGTCTGCCACGTCGGCTGGATGCTAAGCCCTTAGAAGGCCAGGACTGTGTCTCTCTTTCTCACCATGGTGTCTACAGAGTCTGTGGGAGTTGCAGTGCAATTCTGTTGCTGACTACCTGGAGTTAGGTCAAGGGCTCTGCTCTCTACAAGACTTCTCTTATTTCGGACACTAGCCACAAGCTCTGGGATTGATGGGGGCTTTCCATCAGCTCCCAAAGCCCACAGGCCACCTGCACTTTTGACCAACTGGCTACAAATTTGAGAATTCCCATTACCCCCTCAGGTTTAATAATTTACTGCATTCAACAAAAGGTGAGACAGTCACAATTCTGTATGACAGAGATGGCTGTGCCCTATGAAATCCACATGATCATCTTACAATAGCACCTTGGCCTAAGTTACTCTCCTTCCATCTCACTGAATGCAGTGTGTGTTTATCAAGTGCCTGTCATGAGCAAGGCTCTGGCTGAGCCCTGGTTCTCTTTAAACTGTTTTATTGCAGGACCCCCTTGAGATCTCTGATCCTTCGTTTTAAACCCTGGCCCTTGCAGGAAGGTCTCCTTGGATCTTGGAAAGGGCAGTTTGATAATTGCATGTCATCTTTGTTTTACACGCCATTTAGTGCAAGGTAGATTTTTGCCCAACTTTTAATGTCTCTCCAGATTAGAGGCAAGAGAGGTATTGACAAAGATGGTTGGCATAAGGTCAGGTCCAACTAGCCATCAGCTGACCCTCGGTTCACATCATGAAGACCTCTGAGGGACTGTGGCAACTTCGTGCCTCCTACAATATTCTTTAAGTTGGGAAGCACCAGCAATGAGAGACTCTTAGGTTGAGGAGCCACCGTCAGCAGCAGCTAGTCTTCATCTGGTGACAGATGAAATGGGTGACGGGGTGAGCCACCGCCCCATCTGCCCCAGGTTGGAAGAGCTGCTGTCAATCTCCCAAATGTGAATGTGATTGTCCTGACAGCTCCTCCACTCTGTGAGAGACTGGAGTCTTAGGCCAGCACCAGAAGCATTCCTGTGAGAAATCTGGGCTTGTTACCAGAGATCTAGGATGTGCAGCCACCCAAACTCCTCAAAACCTGTGGGGATGAAGGAAAGGAGGGAGATAGAAGGAAACACTGGGAAACAGAACGTGTTATTTCTTTAAAAAAAAAAAAGTCTTGCTGTTGCCTCTGACAGCCAGCTCTGTCAGTTGCATTTGTGGCCGCACAGGCAGTCGGCACGCCGGGCAGAGAACTCTGCTGTCATCTTCACAAGCTGCGGATCTCCTGTGCTCCCTTAGCACCCTGGAAAAAATTAGTCCCAGGGAACCATGCAGTGCTATCCACACTTAAGGGCCTCTCATCATCACAACATTCAAATCTTTCCCTCTGTGTTCCTATCTTTCTCCTTGGCTGGGGTGTGTTAGGTGTGAAATTTGCCTTCAGGCCCTGTGGGCTTTGGGAACTGATGGAAAGCCCCATCAAGAGCCTGCTGACAACACAGGCGCTCTCAGCTGAGACCAGAGATGAGCAGGGGACAACAGGACTGGGGGTGTCAACACTGGAAATGATTCTCCCAGGAGGACTGAGATGTGACTGGTGGGTATTGCCTACATGGCTTTGCCTACTGCCTGCAGCCCCCAAAACCAGGGGTAAGAGGAAGTGGGGTTCTGCCAGCTAAGGATGGATGGCAGATGAGGCCACAGTAAGAGGAGATGCTGGAATCAGGAAGAGATGTCAGAGCTTGGCGGAGAAGAGGCAGTTTGTAAGGCTGGTAGATTTCAGCGGGTCTGGTGTGAGAGGGAGCTGAGGAAGAAGATGTGAGTGGCCACTTGTTTCATGGGACAGACTCGGAGTCCCATACTTACATTTTTTGCATGGACAAGACCCAGCACTCTCAGTTCCCTTAGGAACAGAGGACAAGGAGGGCAGCTCTCTGGGGCTTCCTCCCAGATACACTCAGCAGTCAGTTCCCACTTGCCCTACTGCCCGGCATCTTCCAGGGATTCCAAGAGGAGCTTGGGTCCAACACTGCCCTAGGAAGAACTTGCTCCTTTTTTGTTGACATGATAAAAAAGTTATTGGAGAAATAAGGTGTTTAAACAATACTTCAGCCAGATGACCCCTTCCTCTCTCGCGCTTAGTTCAGGCATGACTGCCTTGACTGACATTGGACTCCATGCTCTGGAGAGGACCAGGAGCTCAGCATGGAGGGTGCTGGCCACTTGGTCCTACCTGTGGATGCCTGAGGGACAGTCTGAAGCAGGACAAACAGACCACAGAGGTTCTCAGGCCTCTCTATAGCTTGAGAATCAGGATGGATATCCATCGTGGAAACTTATTGCTGAACGAGACCCAGGAAACTGAAGTAAGGGGGTTAAATGACTTAAGAACATTTATTTATTTGTTCAAGAAACATTTGCTGAGTACCAGGCACTGGGAGGAATGTTAAAATATGATACACACATGAAGTGTTTTAGGAATCACCAGCTCTAGTCATGGCTGATGGCAGGCACTGGGCCTCGTCAAATGCAGGTGCCTCCAAATCAAGCCCCATCTGAGGCAGAGTTGAGCAGGGAGTCTGTACTCAGCTTTAGTCCAGCCTCTGGTATGCTCCTTTCCTGACGTTTGTGGAGCATGGCCTCTCCTCTAAATTCTTCCATATTTGCCAGCTCCTCACTGTCTTCACTCTAAGATTGCTGAAGGTGCTCCAGTTGCCTCCATCACCATACTGCCTGGACACCTCCCTGCTTAAGGCTTTGAGTTCATTAGGTATACTTTCAGTCTTCCAAGTTACTGTAGGTAACAATTATGCTAAACATTTTGCCATTAAAAAACATGGGGCACCATTTTTCTAGTCTCCTATAATATTTTCCTCATCATTTTTTCTAGCCTCTGAAAACATATATACTGCAACAGGTTGTAGTTATAATATATTGCTGCTTGTGACCTATTCCCAAAACCAAGACCAACACTGGAAATGATTCTCCCAGAAGGAGGGCTGGCTGAGATGTGTCTGGTTGTCATTGCCTGCATGGCTTTGCCTAGCACCTGAGGCCTCCAAAAGCAAAGGGTAAGAGGAAGTTGGGTACCTAGAAGTGGAATGCTGCTGTAATAAAAACTACACACTGTAGTGTTTAGTACTTCTAGGTACCTATTGCCATCTGAGTCAACTCTGCTATGGAACAAATAACCTCAAAATATCAGTAGCTTGCTACAACTACAAGAGCTTGTTTCTAGCTTATGGGACTACAGGTCGTCTGAGCTTGGTTGGGCTTGGATTCAGGCTGTGGGCTTAGATCAGGTCTGTTCCATGTGGCTTATTCTTCTTGGACCAACAGGCTACTCAGGAATTCTCTTCCACTGCAACGTCAGACCTTCAATAGGAACAAGTGGAGGGATACAATGTCTTTTATGGCCCAAGCTTGGACTTTGTTCACTATACTCTGCCCACATTCCACGGGCCAAGGAAGTCTCTTAGCCAAGCATAACCTCATTGAGGCACAGATATACATTCTGCTTTTAGTGGGAGTGACTACAAAATCACACAGCAGAGGGAGGGCTGACAAAATGGAAAGATAATGCAATCTATTATACTGCTGCATAGGAAGGCTCTTTGAGGGTCTGATGGTCTCTTAAGAAGATGTCCAGTGAATCTTCTTGCTTTTGGCCCCAACAAAATTTCATTACTGTTGTCTCTTTTCACATTTCCTACTTTTAGACATGCCTGGTCCTGCTAATTCCTGAGCTGTTTGGGGATTATGCAACGTAAATCTGGTTGCTTCTTGGCTTTCCGGCTACCGCCTTTCTATTCATATTTTCAGGTTTGTTGAGTCAGTCACCACTTGCCCATCTGCTTTCCAGCTTCCAAAATTTCATTACTGTTGTCTCTTTTCACATTTTCTTTGTCCTTGTGGGTTTATGCCTGTAATAAAATCCTTTTACTGTCATTTCTGCGGGGTTTGGGGAGAGAGCAAGGCTAAATGCATGTTTTCAATCCATCATCCTGCCAACCTGGCTCTTTCTTGACATCTAAATGATCAGCCGCCTTTCCCTCTCAGCTGCTCCAGCTTTAATTACGTGCTGCTCAGAGCCCCTTGTTGCCCGGTGACAACCAAGTGGAAGAACTTTGATGAAGTGCCTGATGGATGGTGACTCACCTCTCAGTCTGGATGATTGTTGGAACACAATGTCAGCTGCAGAATAACCCTTTCTGACTCAATGTTGTGTCCACAAACACAGATTTTAAGAAACCAACCACCTCTTCAGAGTTTTGAATACATAATATCACCTGATTTTTTTTTTTTAATCTCAACCTGGGGCATAAGGATCATTCAGTTGCTGGATTTTCTTAAGTTAAATTGCAAAAGAATACAAAACATAACCACGTGGTCTATTTGGATGGCTTTCAGTTATTTTCTATCAGCCCATTGGAAATGATGGGCCTGGGAAGGATACTCTGTAACTGATAGTTTGATCAGCTGTTTAGTATCTTTCAAATGTGGATTGACATTGGAGCTTACCATATGACAGACAGGGAGGCCGAGTTATTAACATTTATTTCCTGACGTCGTTTGACCCACAGCCTCTCTAACTACCAGATTTATACTGCTAGCATAGCAGGAGTTCTGCAGGTGAAAGCCATCTCGAAAATGAATGGAAACATTTTTGGAGTGCTATGGAGACAAGGACCTGCAAATGTATTTCCAAGCAGAGAAAGAGGAGAGACTGACCTGTGATGATTAGTGAACCTTCAACCAGATAACTAGGGTTCAAATCCTGAGTCTGTGTCTTACATTCTGCATGACCTTGGGTAATTTTCTTGATCTCTTGGATAAGAAAACAGCTCTCTTTGCTCACAGGATTGTGGGGTAAATTAAAGGAGCAATGAAAGCTTTTTGCTAGATAAAAGTTCTATGCAAATATAAGTCTTGTTTGGGGATAGTTATGAATATAAGTAGCTTATACAAGGTGGGTAGGTAGTAAGCAGTTCATTTTTATGCACTTTTTATTACTTGGAACACGTGACTCCTGGCAGACTAAATGAACTCTATAAGATGTTTACTGTAAGGTACACTTAACAAGAAGCACCTGATGGGCTCTTGGTACATGCCAGGTCTTGTTCTGAGCACTGTATACAAAGTAAGTCATCTGAACCTCAGAACCACTCTATAAGGCAGATTCTACAGATGTTATTATCACCATTTTAAAATGAGGGAAACTGAGGCCCAGGAAGCTAAGTAAGTTGCTGAAGCTCATCTCGCTTACTAATGGAGCCAGGACCTCCCCACAGGCAGCCTGGCCCAGGTGTTCAGGGTAACCTCCACCCTGCACTCTGGGGTTGTGAGATGGCTGCCATGCACATTTCCTATTCTTTTCAACTGTTCCTTTCTAGGCTCTTCTTCCTTTGGTGGGTTAATGTCTTCTGGGTTCTCGCTCAGGCTTTATTCTCATCTCAATACCCTCTCCCTGAGCAGTTGCTACTTATCCATGGTTTTAATCACCATCTATATGCTAATGACTTCCACATCTGTGTCCAACCCTGGTCTCCCTCCTGGTTCCCAGAGGGATTATTCAACTGCTTACTAAGTGTCTTGCCTTGGATACATTAAAATCACCTCCAACTCCTCATATCTAAAGTTTTACTCCTGATTTTTCTTCCGATCGACTAAGGCCGCTCCTCAGTCTCTCAGCACCCTTCACCCTTAGGTAGGAAGAGTCCTACCACCCTTAGGTAGGTAGGAAGAGTCCTGAGATCATCCTTGGGTCTCCTTCTTTACCTGCTATATCCATCCAGCTCATATATAAGTCTTGTCAACTTGGTCACCTAAATATCTCAACATTGTCTGTTTCTTTATATCATGGGCCAATAGCCTAGTCCAGGCCAGGGCCATCTCTTATCTAAATTATTGCAACATCTTCCCCAGTTTCCCTCCCTCAGTAGTTATCTCACATTGGAGTCAACAGGACTTTTTCAAGACATAAAACACATATTTTCCTGCTTAGAACTCTTAAAGGACTCCTAATGACCTTAGATAATGGCCAACTTCCTTAACTTGGCTTCCAAGACTGGCCATAACCTGGCCACATCCTACTGCTTACCCTCAGATTTCAACACAGTTTTTCTTACATCTTTTCCTACAGCCACTGTAAACTTCTTTCAGAATCTCTATGCACCTCTCTCTTGCCTCAGGACCTTTGCACATGAAGCTGTTGCTTTTGCCTAGAACAGTCTTAATCCCTCACCCACTACACTTTTATGTCTAGCTCCTTGTCATCCTTCAGGCATTAACCGAAAGTGGAAACCTTTTCTGGGAAGTCTTCCTTGACTTTTCTAGCCTTTATTAAGTGCCTTATATGAGAGGGCTTCAGAAAGTTCATGGAAAAAGTGGAATTAAAAGAGAAAAATAAAAAATATAAACTTGATTTCTCAACACAAACTTCATCAAGGTCAATACAACTTTGTAAGTGATGATATCAGCTTTGTAAGTGATGATATCAACTGATGATATCAGTTGATCAACAATCAACTTTGTAAGTGATGATATTTAGGGACGTTTAGTCCATCCCTAAATAACTGAGGATCCTAGGAATTTATCCATGTCAGTGCAGTCTTTTTTACATTATTAACTGAAAATGGGTTCCCTTTACTAATTTTTTTAAATTAGGGAACAAAAAGAAGTCAGAAGGAGCCAGATCATGATTGTAAGGTGAATGCCTAATGATTTCACATGAAAACTCTCACAAAATTGCCCTTATTTGATGAGAGAAATGGACGGGAACATTGTCATGGTGGAGGACTCTCTGGTGAAGTTTTCTCAGACATTTTTCTGCCAAAGCTTTGGCTAACTTTCTCAAAACACTCTCATAATAAGCAGATGTTATCATTCTTTGGCCCTTCAGAAAGTCAACAAGCAAAATTCCTCAAGCATCCCCAAAAAACTGTTGCCATGACTTTTGCTCTTCACTAGTCTACTTTTGTTTTGACTGGACCACTTCCACATCTCAGTAGCCATTGCTTTGATTGTGCTTTGTCTTCAGGATTGTGCTGATAAAGCCATGTTCCATCTCCTGCTACAATTCTTTGAGGAAATGCTTTAAGATCTTGATCCCACTTGTTTAAAATTTCCATTGAAAGCTCTGCTCTTCTCTGCAGCTGACCTGGGTGCGATAGTTTTGGCACCCACTAAGTGGAAAATTTGCTCAACTGTAATTTTTTAATCAGAATTGTGTAAGCTGAGCCAGTTGAGATGTCTATGGTGTTGGCTATTGTTTAGGTCATTAATTATCAGTCCTCTTCAATTAGGGCACAAAAAAGATTTTTTTTTTTTTTTTTTTTGCAAATCAATGTGGATAGTCTCCACTGAGGGCTTTGTTTTCAGTGTTATTTCATTCCTTCTTAAAATGTATTATTCATTTGTAAACTGCTGGTTTCTTTGGGACATTTTCCCCATAAACTTTTCATAAAGCGTCAATGATTTCATCATTCCTCCACCCAAGATTCATCATAAATTTGATGTTTGTTCTTGCTGCAATATTAGTAGAATTCCTGTTGCTCTGATAGGGCGCAATTGAAAATGATATCTTATCCTTTCTAGTGACTCAAACTAGATACCGTTCTGAAATGTTATAAAAAGTTAGTATGAGTTTATTTTGGTGCAAAAAAATTGAGCTCCATGCATAGTTTTAAAAATAATAGGCATTTTCCATAAACGTTTTGAAGACTCAGTTGTACCCTCCTGTGACACTTACTATAATTTATTGTAATTGCTTTCTTACTTGTCTGTCTCTCTGGCTACATTGTAAATTCCTTAAAGGCGTGCTCCATGTAGGTCTAGCTCATCACTGTATCCCCTGAGATTAGCACAATGTCTGGCACATAACAGGAGTTCAATAATCATTTCTTGAATATTTAAATAATGTTATATAAAAACATCAAAGATTGTAAATTACCCCATTCTCAAAGTAAGACCCCCAAAAATTCATGCTCTTTTTTTTTCATAGATCACTAAGTGAAAAGGCAAACTGAAGACAGAGCTTTGCTTTATTCAAGACATTGGGAACCAAAAGAAAGTAAAAGGCAGATTTTCCTCCATCTCTTTTTCAGAAATTCTGATGCCCTATTAACTGGGATGCTTGTACTCCTAGGGAAGCAATAATATGATGAGGAGACAATCATAGATGAGGTGGGAGGGCTTCTGGAGGGTGTTTCTAAATGCTTTGTGCCTGCAGAAAAAGGAGAGCATTGAGAACTTTTTTCTAAATGGAACAAAGGGTGTGACTGGCACACCATTTAGCCTCGTTTACCAACTCTTCAAACACTAAAACTCTTGCCTGGCAGGAGATAGGTTCTCTAGAAGCTTAGGAACCTTTGAAAGCAAGGATTGAGGACAATGTCTGGACTAATGTTGGCCATCATAAAACTTGTCTTCCACATGACACATCTGTCAAAACCAAGCACTGTCTGTCTTCAGTAGAAGATGCATTGTTGGAGGTGACGTGGGTTCACAGTGCCAGTGTAAGCATTTTTACCTAAACAGCTTATCTCATGCTCTTTTCTGTACTCACTGTGGTTTAATTTCCTCTGTATCAATCTCTTCATCCATAAGATGGAGAGTTTGGCTGATAGCAACTCCAGTCATTAAATAGAGATGAAGTTCTACATGAGACTTTCTATTATTCTTTTACCTCTTTTCCATTTTCCTTTGAATAACTTGTCATGGTTTGTGTTTATAAGCTTGTTTGCATTACTTGTTTACTCTCTGCTCCATTCCCCATTTTAGCCCCTTCCTCTCCTCATCCACCACCTTCATCTCCACCCAACATTGTAAGGTCCATGAGGGCAGGGACTGTGTCTATTTTGATCTTCTATACCCAGAGCCTAGCATGATGCCTGGCACATAGTAGGGGCCCAATAAATGCTTGTTTGAAAAGTGGCTGGTTGAATGAACACCATAATGAGGAAAGTCATGCAGTGGCTCCCTGGCTTTTTGCATACATTACTGAGGCTCTCCAGAGAGTCTTGCTGGGGTTACTGATTTATTGTAACAGAGGAACAAGAAGAATAAGAAGGCCTCTTAACAGATGTCACGTAGGACACGAACATTGCTCTGATAGGCCAGCTGTCATTCCACTGATTTTATGTCAGTTGCTGTCTATTTTGTGTTCTGTCACACACCAGCCCCAACTGAAAGGAAAGACTACAGGCTGGGATTTGAAAGATAATTTAATGAAGGGATTATTTATAGAGGTGTGGGGAAGAGCAGAAGAACCAGATGGGTTGCTGAAGCACGCAGGGACTAGCAATAGTGAGAAGCTGTTGTTACTCTTAGGCCTGACAGGAAAAGCTGGAGCCTGGGAGAATGGAGATGTGGACAGGGCCATGGATGAGAGCCATAGTTAAAGAGGGCTGCAGTCACCATTGGAAGTGCATTGTCAGGCAAAGGGGGAATAGGAAGAAATACTGCAAACTCTCCTCCTGCTCTTTCATGTCCTGCATGGTCTGCAATTGGCACTGCCCAATGGGAAAAGGGATCTCAGGTGGTACAGGTATAAGGCATAGAGGTCAGCCTTCTGGGGCACTGGAAGGCAGGAGAAAAGCCAGCATGTGCCATTACTATTAGTGATTTTCTCTTTGCAGAGAGAGGTGCTTGTGATCAAGTTCATGCTGCTCACACATACTCCAGTCGAGCAGGCACCTGCTGTTCCTTGACTTCAGTTTACAGCCTCTCTGTTTTCTTGCTTCTCTGCCACTCTCCTTTCTACTGTTCTTTATATGTCTTGCATTCAGACTCTTCCAGAGAAAATCTGATGGTGTCACCCTCTGATATTGGACAGGGTACACATAAGCAGCCTGTGAAAACTACCTTTAGGTGAGGTACCTGTCTCTGATCCAGTTAGCTACAAAGCAGGCTGGACTTGCCTGTGACAAAGACTCTCTCAAAAAGGGTGATGGGTGACCACCTCCTCAGAGGAAACAGTCTGATTGGAAGCCACCTTGCATGGCTTGTCTGGTATATTGTCATCATCACTTCCACTCCAGTGGTGACCATCCTCTCATATGAAAGATAATAATGTCAATACTAGGCTGCTGGAAGGGACTGGCTAATGCTTACTATTAGAATAATGCAGGACAAGTTGCTCCTGTTCTTTTTTTTTTTTTTTTTTTTGAGACAGAGACTCCCTCTGTTGCCCAGGCTAGAGTGTAGTGGTGTGATCTCGGCTCACTGCAACCTCCACCTCCCCAGTTCAAGTGAGTCTCCTGCCTCAGCCTCCTGAGTAACTAAGACTACAGGCGCCCGCCACCACGCCTGGCTAATTTTTTTGTATTTTTATTAGAGACGGGGTTTCATCATGTTAGCCAGGATGGTCTCAATCTCCTGACCTCGTGATCCTCCCGCCTCGGCCTCCCAAAGTGCTGGGATTACAGGCGTGAGCCACCGCGCCCGGCCAAGTTGCCCCTGTTAATTAGATTCACCAAATGTGCCCAGCCCTGGTGGGTCTTCTTAACGTGATGCCTCCTCAGCTCTCTCCCCTGCTCCAGGAGTGACTGGGATATCTGTCATGCCCCCAGATATTGTGTTCAGGGCCTGGTTCATGAGCTGGTTTTCTTCTGCTTCTAATCACAATAGCCATAGTCATTTGTATTCATAGAAAGTAAATGCCTCTGTCAATGAGGTTCCTGATAAGAGGAATGGGGAATAATGCCTTTTTAGTCCTAATCAGCCCTGTAAAACCTTCTGCAAATAGGAAAGGATTGTTTTCTGGCATTTTAGATTATGCTAAAAGTTGAGTTTTAAAAATGATAGCAACTGGTTGTTGGTAAAATTCTAGGATGGCAGCCTTGGTGGGTGGCAGGGATGCTTTTCTCTTCGAGTGCCTATTCTCCCTGGATGGGGAGTCTCTTTTGTGCCACCTGCTTCAAGAGCAGTGAGTGCGGCAACCCCAGGGTACTTACTGTGCCATTGCAAACCATTTCTCAGTGCCAGAACCCCCCAGTAATGTTTGGTTCTCTGTACACATTCTTTGCTTCCCCCTCCAGAACACACTTCCCCTTTGCCTTCATCTTGCAAAATTCTCATCTTTCCAGACCCAGCTCAAATGCCCCTTCTCATGAGGTGATGCTTAGGGAAGGAGGCTCTGCAGTCAGCCACTTGCATGTCATATCTAGTCCACCACTCATTGGCTGGCTCTTAATTTCTTCATCTTTAAATATGAGATGGTAATTGGATGAAGCTGTATGTCACAGTGGGTAAGCATGTGAATGTTAGAGCCAGATTGTTAGGTTTCAAGTGCTGGCTTAACCACCTACTTGGTATGTGACCTTGGGAAAGCTAATGAACCTCTCAATGCCTCAGTTTCTCCATTTATAAAATGGGGGTAGTAAGATGTATACAAATTTGTTGTGAGAATTAAATAAGTTAATGACTGTTGTACTTTATTATTCTCTATCTCACTGAGTTGTAAGAATTAGTTAGGTAGAACATGTAAGCATTTGGGATCATGCCTGCCCCAAACTCAGCTCTTCCTATGTAATTGGGGTAGTTCTTATGTTCTGTTGCATTTTATTTGTTATTGCCCAACATGCCAGAGAGGGGTTGTGCCTCCTCTGTGTTCTCCTAGTATATTGATTATACCTCTAATAGTATTTTTCATACTGAATTATCATGGTTTGGATTCTGTTTTCTCTATTGGACTGTGATCTCTTCTCAGGCAAGAATGGATCATTAGTAAATATTTGATATTCGTTAAAATAAAGTTGCCATAGCACGGAAAGGTTTTTGCCCTCAAGATTGGTGTTGAATAGCTTGTCCTTGAAGTTCTTGGTGCAGCGAGAGGCCAGCAGCAGATGAGTTAAGACTCTTCCAATGCATCTGCCTCTCCTCATTGTCTCATATGGTTTACCAAGTGCAGTCAGAACGTGAATTCTAGTTCTGAGAGTGGGTATCACCTATTCTCTAGACAAGCTATACACAGTGTTGGAAATGAATGATGTTAAGTGAGACTTGGATTCTCTCCTTTTCACTTCACTTTAAATAAAGTGTTTGCTTGGTTTCAAAGTAGGTTTCATACCCTTGACTCCAAATGGAATTCTACCACCATGAAGAACTGTTTGCTCTGAAAAAAAGATGACTCATTCAGGTGACAGCTAACCAAAATCCTGGGGAAAAAAGAAAAAGAAAAGAAGTCATAATTTACCACTTACTGGTTTTGGTTTTCCTTATGCAATCAGACATATACCTTTTTCTAATTTGAAGCCATTTGGCTTGTGCCTGTGAGACATTAATGACTGTAAAATAGCTGATATCAAACAATCTTATTTTTCGAAATTGCTGTAGTTAAGACTGATGGTGCTTTTAGTTAATACCCCATGTCAGCCTGTCATCCCTACTCCCCCATAAACATTTTTGCAGGTGCCTACATATGACAAATGTACCACAAAATACCCAATATGAGTCCCTGTTTGTCATATTAGTTGGAAAGATGCACAGAAGTTATTTTTGAAATCTTGTTCATAAGTTTATGTTATGCATGAGAAGAATCATAAACACTTGTTTATATACATATAGTGAATGAATGAATGTTATATTAGATTTCTGATTCAAAGTAGTCTATGTCAGGGGTCCCGGGCTGGTACTGGTACTGGTTCATGGCCTGTTAGGAACCAGGTTGCCCAGGAAGAGGTGAGCAGCAGGCGAACCAGCGTTACCACCTGAGCTCTGCCTCCTGTCAGATCCACAGTGGCCTCGGATTCTCATAGGAGTGTGAGCCCTATTGTGAACTTGCATGCGAGGGATCTAGGCTGAATGCTCCTTATGAGAATCTAATACTTGATGATCTGATTATCTGAAGTGGAACAGTTTCATCGCGAAATCATGTCCTCCCACCCTGGTCCGTGGAAAAATTGTCTTCCAGGAAACCAGTGTCTGGTGCCAAAAAGGTTAGGGAACACTGGTCTATGATAGAGAAACATAGACTACTTTTGTTGCTTAAAATGTCTTATAGCCTAGACTGCAGAGGGAAATTTATCTGATGAAATGTCTCCATTACATTTGTTATTATTTCAGGTTAGATTAAAATCTTAGCTGTGTTGGGTTTGTTCCTTGGTGAAAAGTTGGTATTTACCCTCTTCTTTAAAAAATCCTTTTAATAAGCATTCTTAATTTTATCTTAAAATTATTTTATAGCTTTGATGGTGGGTTCTATCAACTCAAGGTCCTGTTTGGAAGCCTATGGAGCCATCTAAATGTGTTAGCTGTAGCAAGGGCAGATTTAGCTGTTCTGTGTGATGTACCTTTAACTTAGAAACCACTCAGTTTTATTCTGTTTTTTTCATTCATTGGCTGACCAATTAGGCTCTGTGCAGTTTATCCAATATGTTGTGATGCTTTATAGTGTCTTTTCTCCAAACCTAGAGCTTATCTCCTTCTGGGTTTAGATTGTCTGTTGGCTTAACAGCTGTGTTCATTGTAGTGTGTTTGCCCTCTGAGTTTCCCAAAACCTGCTGTGCCAGCTGCTGTTTGTATAGGCTCAGTGGGAGAAAAAAAGCCATCACACTGAAGATTAAACAGATGTGGGAGCTCTATCCAGATTCAAATATCTAGTGCTGTTTGGTATATTTCTACTTTACCTGTTGGTGTCATCAGTTGATGGGGACATGTTGAGGCTATCTAAAATGGACTCCTCTTTTGCTTCCACACACATTTCCTCTGATGGATGATGAATTCCTGATTGTTATATATGTCCACATAAGGGTGTCGCTAAATTTGCTTGGTTCGCTTCAGTGTTTATCTCCCTTAGTCAGTAAGTTCTTATCAATATCTAACCCAATTTCTTCCTATTGCCACCTAAGGGAATCAATTTTCCTTGGATCTTTGCTCTAATAATTACTTTTCTAAAAGTATTCGAGATTCATTTCTACATGCCACATCCAGAACATTCTTCTAGGTACTCCTCTTCTCAAAATTGCAAACGGAGCAAAATTCACTATGCTCAAGATGTGGACAAATGTTCAAAGAAGTACAACTTTAACCTTGAAAAGAACATACGTGATAAAAAAAAAAATAGGAATAAAGGCAGGCTAATTGCCACTGTCTTAAAAGCAGCTCTTATTCTCTGAGTTGGCTCTCAGAGATTTTGGTCTTTTATAATGTGATGAGAAAAGCCCCCATGGGCTTTAAAGGAAGACTGACCTACGATGACATGGCCACTTCCTAGCTGTCTGATCTTAAGACTGTTATTTAACTCCTTGGAATCTCTTGATAGTAGTGGCCTCATGGAACTGTTGGGAGGATCAAAAGACATTATCAGATGGGAAATACCTCACCAATGGTAGGCATTCCACAATGCTCACTTCTCTTTGCCAGGTTTGTCAATGCAATGTGACTATTATGTAATATGTTGATAAGTACACTGAATTTAGTTATTATAAAGTTTCATTAATTACATCAGAATTTGTAGCTATTTGGATAGGGTTGAGCTGAAGTTTATTTATTTACTTTTTTTACTAAGAAGAAAGGATTAGCCAAGCAAATTTTTCTGTCAACCAGAATGGAGATAAGAAGAAAAGTTAAGCTACTTAAAGCTTTTAGAAACTCCAATTTGCAGATAAAGAGAAAGAATTAATTAAAAACAATCATTATCTAAGTCATTGAAAGGATTGGGGAGACAACCTACTTAGTAATGCCTGCCACGGGTTCATGTACAATTGGCTTCTGTGTGATTTACAAAGGTGTGCCTCATTAAAACTAGTCCATATTTCAGACATCTTATCAATTAAGATATGCTTTTCATTCAATGAATCTGAATCTGTGAATTTCTCTAGCATTGAAAAAACAGAGCATTGAATAGAGGTAAAGTGCTGTCCGTTGGTCACCAAAGCTGTGGGAAAGATCTTCATTCACTTGTACTAATTTATACTATCACTGCAATTCCTGTTTCATATCCCTTCATTAATTTATTGGACATTTACTGAAAGACATCAAGGACTGTGGGCATTCATTGACTAAAGTAGAAGACTTTTTCTTCTGGCCTCAGGCTACAGCAATAAATCTTGCCTTCCCTAATAGTGAAAATGTGCTTTCTTCCTCTACATGGAAATCCCAATCAGATCCAAGCACTGATAGATCTCAGACTTAACAAGGTATTTAATAATGACATTTATTGCACATTATACTCCATCCTTTGAATGAATACAGATGAGGCAAGAGTTAATTGTTTGATTTCCAAACGTGAATACAAGGAGGGCAAGCCCTTTGCAACAACAGACAGATGCTGGTGATCACTTTGTAATTATCAGGGATATGTGGGGTCATGTCCCTGTGCTCAGTACAGGTTGAGGGTCTGACCTCAGCTTCAGGCTTGAGGATACACCACAGGTAATTATCATTATTAAAACATTTTCTTGGATGAAATTATTTGTTGCATCTTTCTATCGCCACTTACAAGTTTTTAAGCATTATTTCTTTATTTGTTGCATTATTAAGAAATAATTAGAAATAATAAGACTGAGATTATCCTACCCATCCTGATGCTACAATTTTGATCTTGTCTTTGCATTATTATCCCAATATATGTGATCTGAAAACTATAGCTGTTTATCTTGGAGAACAAGACTGTTACTAGACTCTGTAGAACATAATTGTTAAGAGCTCTGGCTCCGAGTCAGACTGTCTGGATTCACATCTCCATGACTCCACTGAAGTACTATGTAACCATGGAGGACTTCCAAACCTCTGAGCTATGGCTTCACCATCTCTTAAGTGGGCATAAGAGTATATTCATAAGAGTATTATAAAGGTTAAATGCAATATAGCACATAAAATGAGTTTTCAAATATGTATATATATATATATATATAATATAAAATAAACAGTGGTGATTTATCATTACAACCCGAAGTCTAATGAGCCTAATATTCTTATGTCAAAATGAGAAAATAATGGATTCTTGAAACAATTGCTTATTGAATTCATTAAACTTTAGGATGGATTATTAAGCAGAAGGTTTATTGGAATCTTTGGAAAGAGAGAAGCAGTAGGGGCTCATAGAGAACAAGTCATGGCACATCATGGTTAGAGCAGGAACATGCACTAGACTTGGAGTCTGTGGATTTCAGAAACATCTTTCCTAAGTCTTTCATAGTAACCTTATGGACAACTGAGGATTTGGGGCTAGTACATGACTTGGGGACCATAGCTTTCAGTTATCTTTCTCAATATTCTCCAGGACAACATTCTGTTTGTTTTCCTTTATCACATACCACCAATCTAATTATTTGGCTGATTCATTTGTTTATTTATTGTCTCCTTACA
Source organism: Nomascus leucogenys (assembly GCF_006542625.1). Taxonomy (NCBI): domain Eukaryota; kingdom Metazoa; phylum Chordata; class Mammalia; order Primates; family Hylobatidae; genus Nomascus; species Nomascus leucogenys. The sequence continues at coordinate 45,912 of NW_022097173.1, read as the reverse complement.
AGAGTGTAAGCTCCATGAGGGCAGAAACCATGCCTGTCTTGATCACATTTGCATCCCATGACTTCATACAGGACCTAGCACATCACCAGCAATCCTCAAATATTTGTGGAATGAATAAGAAATGAGAAAATTCTTGGCTGGTCAAAAGGTGTGACCCTGTGAATTTCATTGCAGCACCATTCACAATAACAAAGAAATGGAAATGAACTAAATGCCAATCAATGACAGATTGGATACAGAAAATGTGGTACATGTACACCATGGGATACTATGCAGCCACAAAAAAGAACAAGGTCATGTTTTTTTGCAGGAACATGGATGGACCTGGAGGCCATTATCCTTAGCCAACTAATGCAGTAACAGAAAAACACATACCACATTTTCACTTATAAGTGGAGCTGAATTATGATAACTCATGAACCCAAGGAAAGGAACAACAGACACTGGGGTCTACTTGAGGGTGGAGGGTGGGAGGAGGGAGAGGAGCAGAAAAAATAACTATTGGCTACTGGGCTTAGTACCTGGGTGGTGAAATAATCTGCACAACAAACCCCCATGACATGAGTTTACCTATATAACAAACCTTCACATGTACCCCCGAACCTAAAATAAAAGTTAAAAAAGAGGTGTGACCCCAAGAGCACTGGATCCCTAGAATGATGTCTGTTTTAAAGCATCACTTCTTTGTTAGGTTCTTCTTGGTTAGGATCATTTAATGGTTTATTCATTCACAAGAAAACATAGAAAGCTTGCTAGTCATCTCTGTGATTGCCAGAAGTTGGAAGATGTAGCTAATATTATGAAACAAAATTTAAAATTATCTCAATAAGCCAAACTTCAAGTCAATAAGATTGAAGGAATTAAGAGGAAAAAATTAAATGCCTATGTTTATTAGATTTTTAAAACTCAGTTTCCCAGATAGGATACAAGAGACAAGGTCCTGCAGGAGGTCATGTGGAAGAGAGTTGGGTTTTAACTGGCCACACAATAATCTGAGCTTAAAACACTATATCGTGGTAGATTTTTAAACATAAACCTACCCTAGGCCAGCGGTTCTCAACCTTGGCTGCATATTAGAATCTCCCAGGGCACTGGTAAACAAACAAACAAATAAAAACATACCAATGTCCAGACCTCACCATCAGAGATTTTGACTCAGTTTGTTTTGGGAAAGATCTGAATATTCTAATATATTAGCAAATCTAATAGGGTTAAGAACCTCTACTCTGACTTTGCTCTTACCAATAACTACATACCTTCTATAATCTGTTGCTAGCATTCTACTTTCTGATTATTACCTTCTATATTTCTAAATAACTCCACTGCAACATTTTTTGCCTTCTAGGACCTCTGATCCATTGACTTTGCCACCTCTTGGCTGTTTCTCCCTTCATTTCCCCATTTCTCTTCATGGTTCCATTCTAGTAGTCACTGCTTTGCATACGCCTTCAGTACCTCGCCTCCTCACCTGACAAGTCCTAATCATGATTATTAAATCTAAGAGAGACTGAATGTGGTTGGAGAAAAGTATGCAAACTTGCTGATTGGTCCTACTGAAAATTCATGACTGCAAATGTCAGGTAGAACATGCCATGTTAGAATCATACTAAATCTCCTTAGTCAATTTACTCTCATTTTTGTAGATAATTGTTGCACCCTTCTTCTCTCCCAAACCTCAAACCAACCCCCTCCTCACCCTCAGCTGATGGCCTTGCCTCCCTCATGGAGATGAGGCAATCAAAGAACTTCCACAGATTCCTGCTACAAAATCAATTCACCTCCCTGCATCTGGACCTGTGAACTCTTTGCTCCTGTTAACTGAGATGAATCATCCCTGCTCTTACTAAAGCCAGCACTAATTGTATGCCCTGCATCTCATCTGCTCTCTTACTCAGGACTTGGCTTCTGCAATTGGCTGCCAGTCACCACTGCTTCATTGATTTTCGTCTTCCCTGCATCATTTCCATCATCTTACGTAGTATATGATGTCTTCCATCTTTAAAAAAAAAAAAAAAAAGAATCTCTTGATCCTCTAAGCTATAGCTCAATTTCTGTATTCCCCTTAATGGCAAAAGAGTTGTCCGGACTCATCATATCCACTTCCTCTCCCCGCTTTCTCTCTGCAACCCACTCCACTCAGAATTACCTCCCCACTGCTCCACCAAAGACTTTATCAAGGCCCCCAGTGACCTTGACATTACCAAACTCCAATGATCAGTTCTCAGATCTCATCCTGCTGAACTTTTCAACAGCGTTTGACACCACAGATTATTCCCTTTTTGTTCTTTATTTTCCCACACCATTTTAACCACTTGTTTTCTATTGTAAACTGTAAACTCTAGTTTTAGGTTAGAGCCATCAGAATCTTATCTGGCTGCTTCATTTTATAAAAAGAATATTTTAACATCCTACTTAGACTCAACTTTCATTTTCGTGTCTATTGCTATCAAATTTCCTTATGATGTAAATAAAATCTTATCCTTTAGGTCAGCGCTTAGGAATTGTTTGCTAAATTCGGGATTAACTGTGGAAACCGGGTTTTTGGAGCACCTATTCCCCTGTCTCCTACTTCATCATTATATATTAATTGCCTGAAATTTCTCACCTATATTTATTTTTTTGCCTTGTAATTTTCACATTTTGTCTTATTATTATTAATTTTGCCTTTTTGATGTAGAGGCTACTCCTTTGTCTTAAATTTTTCTGACTATTCCCACTTCTTTCTCTAGTGCATCTGCTTTCAGATGTCTTTAATTCTTCTTGTGATCTTTAATTTGAGACTTCTTTGACAAGTTTTTTATATATAGTCTCCTACTTTTACAATGTTTTTCTTCTTCCCAGCCAGCTTACCCCACTGTTCTTTGGTGATATTTTGACTTATTTTAGTTTTGCCTAAGTCTGAGGAGGATGGCCTAAGTTGATTCTTATCTTCTCTTTGTGTATTTAAATCTTATCTCTTCTTTTTAGTGGCAGCTTGTAAAGCCTATTTTTGTCTTTAAAGTTTAAAAACCTGACAAGTAGGCATGGTTCTCATTTCCTTCTCAACCAAGGTACTTGAAAGTGCAGCACGCTGCCTCCACTTCTTCACTTCCATTTAGTTCTAAGTTTTTTGCAATCTGTTTTTTTTTTTTCCTGTCATAATCTAATAAAACTGCTCTAAGGAAATTCACTCATGGCTTTCTTTCTATTGTCCCTTTCAGTACTTGTCTTACTGAACTCCCTCCTTCCTGAAGCTCCCGACTCTTAGATTCCATGATGCTATTTTCTCTAGACTTTCCTCCTTTTCTTTCTGGACTAATTTATGGGTCTCTTTTCTTCTGCTTCTTCTTTAATCCTTACTCTCCTCCAGGGCTCTGTTTTTATTTCTCCATTCTTCTCACTATGCCTAATCTTCTTAGGGGAGCTTATCCATTCTCTAGCCCCTCTGACTTTGTGCTATTTTGTGTACCTGGAATTCTTCCCTTTCTTGCTCTCCCCACTCATTTTTCAAAACCCATTTAGCTATTACTCCCTCCAGGAAGGTTTTCTTCAGTCCTTAGGTTGGACTGTCTCCTCTGTTTGCCCCTCGAGTACACTGGTTGACACCATTGTCATATCACACATTATGTGGTAACAAAAATTATCTGCAGTCTTCTTAAGGACAGAAACCATGGCTATTTTTGTATCCTTGCACCTAGTACAGAACTCAAGAGGTTGTTTTTGAGGCTTGCTTTCTTCTGAATGATATGTAATCCTCTTCATCATCTAACTGAGATTGTATTTCAGCTCAAGAAAAAGTTTTAAAAATTATGCTCTGGATCACACTTTCTGTAGTATCTCTGATATACATGTCATTTGCATATCAGATCCCCTTGATCCACTTCCTAGTCCTATCCAAGCCACTATCATATATTTATGAAGCCTCTCTGTGGGTTGACTTCAACCATCACTTATGTGCTAATGATTCCAAAATCCTTTTCTGTAGCCCCTACCACTGTCCTGAACTCCAGATTATTCCTGCACATCCTATCCCATTGCTTGCAATCATTTCTTGTCCTCATGGCACAGAGATTCTGCTGCCTTGAGGCCTCCAACCCCCAAGATATGTCCTTTAGGATGGATGAGGACTGGGTACTCCCAAATCCCTCATTTGAATATAATGTGTAGGTTGTCAGGGCAGAGCAAAGTTGGGTGGAGGTGAGGTCAGCATGGAAAGGCAGTTGCAGGATGAGAGGTAGTTGTATCAGTTTCCTATTGCTGCTGTAATAAATCACCACAAACTTAGAGGCTTCAAACAGCACAGACTTATTCTCTTGCAGTTCTGGAGGTCAAAAGTCTGAAATCAGTCTTACTGGGCCAAAGTGAAGGTGGTAGGGCTGGTTTCTTCTGGAGGCTCTCAGGGGGGAATTCATTTCCTGGCCTTTGTCAGCTTCTAGAGGCTGCTGGCATGCCTCAGCTCCTGGCTGCATCCTGCCAGTCTCCGCTTCCATCATCACAGTGCTTTCTCCCCTGACTGATGGCTCCTGACTCGGGAACATTGTGATTACAGTGGGTGCTCTCAGATAATCTCTCCATCTCAAGATCCTTAACTTAATCACATCTGCAATGTCCCTTTTCTCCCACAAGGTAACATTGACAGATTCTGGGGACTAGGACATGGACATATTTGAAAGGCCATTATTCAGCCTACAACAGCGATCCTAGGTCAGGGTAGACCATGATCCTAGGTCAGGGTAGAAACACAAGCAAACCACTTTTAGCCAAATGAGATCCAGAATATTTGATTTTTAGCACGTATGTGTATATGTGCATATGTGTGCATCTGGGAAGAAAAATTGTTGCTATCAATGCTATTTCTAGGTAATAGAAAACAAACAATGTGAAGGGGAAAAATTCTAAATTTTGTGTGTGTGTGTAAATGTAATAAACTTTAAAGTCATTTATCTGAACTGCCTATAATTTATACCTAAATACTTGACAGCAAAATAATATTCTCCAGCTAACTAACTTTAACATAGATTGTCGTCATTTAAGTTTGTTTGATTACAGTGTGCTCAGGAGTCTTTTCCCCACCTTAACAAAGCAGGGGGCTTTGTTCAGTGCTCAGCACCTCTAATGAGCTCTCCTTTTAATGGAGATATGAGGCAGCTGGGCTTAAGGACTCTGAGCAAAGGAAGAGAAGAATGATTAGACCTTGCTTTTTTTTTTTTTTTCTCTTGTACTCTTGTATTCTTTTCTTTAAAGAAAGCTGTGGTTAAGGGAAATAATTGGCTAAGGGAAAAAAAATGGAAAGAAAGTCCTTCATTTGCACAGCTTGCCTTGGCCATATAAAAGACACACACCTTGAAGCAGAAGCGCTGCTGAACAGGCAGGGGGAATGGAAAGGGTTATTGGGAGATGGCTTAGTTTGGTTTCCCCGGGAAGCAGATTTTTAATAATGAATTTGGGTAGGCGAATGGGGATGTGATTATTTTGGGGGACATGCAGAATGTCTCCCAGAGTTGTGTCTGGGGGTCAGGAGGTGGGTATTTATCCGTCAGTTACCACTCACCATTGGCTGAGAACTGTCCTCAGGGGCTTTCCTCCTCTGCTGCCTGGCTGCATCTGTGGACTGCAAGTCCCTGTGGCAGGGGAGGGGGCCTGGAGGCTGAAAGACAGAACATGCCCCGGACACAACTGACAGAGCACTGTCAGCCCTAGAGAAGCCTGCACCTCGATCTGCCTTCCAACTGCCGCTGAAAACAGAAGGGTAGGTGGGATGTAGCTTAGGGAGCTCAAGGTGAGGGCAACAGAAGAATCCCTTCTCTAATGGTAGGTAGTGTGGCAATGATGGGCTGTGATGGCCACCTGCTTCTGAAGGGAAAGATGACAAGTGCTTCTAAGGGCCTGGGCTATGAGTGAGACAGATATGGGGTCACACTCCATTAATACATTTGCTCCCTAGCCAAGCCTCTCTTTTTCCATATGTAAAATGAGAACAACAGCATCTCCTTTTTAGGACTGCTTTGTGAAATAAAAGAGATAATGTGTGTAGAGTGCTCTGCAGGGCCACTGGGACAGGACTACACCCGTACTTAAGAGTAGTTGTGCTAAAAGGACAATGAAAAGGACAGCAAAAGCAAAACAAACCAAAACTGAAACCCAAACAAAGAAAATACAAGAAAGGAAAAGAAACAGGAAAAAAAAGGAAGGTGATTGACACTTGAGGCATCTGTTATAGGAAATACGTCGCCTGTGTTCATATTTCTTTCTAAATAATGTCTGCAACTATTTCAGGGCTCAGGACATGGAGTCATGTACACGTTTTACTTGAGTGTCCAGTCCAGGCTTCTTTCTGCTCCCCCAACTCTGTGTCCTTGGTATTGCCGTGGTAGAATTTGTGGCATCAGATACACAGTATATCTGATGTTGTTAATAGGGTTATTTTAGGGCCATCAGTATGTCCTCACCAGCCTTGTGAAAAAGGCCAGACATTTGTCTATTGGAGGAGCCTTGGTTTCTTGCTCAGATGAATGATAAGTGAACTGCCTCAGGTCATCAACCGTGTTCTTTTATAAAGTCCAAATCACCATTTGGCAGCAAATAGCTTTTTCACCCAAGGGTGGATATTTGTTTGTTCCCTGCTTCTTGGAACCCAGATAATGAGTACTTAATTCACTATAGGCTTGGTGACCCCAAGGCCCATAAAGAAAGTCAGTGGAGTGGTCCATGCTGGCGGATATCAGGCTCAGTGACACCAGGGACAGTGACGCTGGTGACACAGCTTTCGCCTCTGCTTATATGGTACTGATAAGGAGCTTCTAGTTCAGAAAGCAGAATCGCTAGCAAACCCCTCCAAAAAAGGAATTGTATAAGCCTTGCCATAGAAACAAATAACTCACAGACTAGCAATGCCATGACTCCCCTGGAATAGAAAAGGTCAAGGTAATGACCCAGGCACTTGATGTCCTGGCTGCAGAGGGACACACTCCGCCACAACTTTCACACACTCACTTCATGCTGGCAAAGGATTGGTTTGAATGCTGCTGTCTGGATTGCTATCTCTGGGAAGTATTTTAGAGCCAAGACCCCGTACAATTCCAGTGGGATGAATGTTGCTTACTCATTCTGCTGCAGTTTCCATTGTGTGTGCTCTGTGTTGATGGGTTGTGTGGAACAGGAGATGTGAGCTCTCCTAATTTATTAAACTGGGAGCACAGGCCCTCTCCTGCTTGCCATTTAGGGTGGTGAGGGAGGAGGAGGACCCTGTGGTCAAGGAGCTGGAGGAGAGGAAAGCGCTGGGTCGGAGGCACTGTGAGCTCAGGAGCTCAAGGCACCCTGGCATTGAGCTCACATAGCCATGTTTTTGTAAAATTTTCAAAATAAAGAGATTTTGCCTATGACTGGTTAAGATCATTGTCTCTTCCCATAGGACTCACCCTCACCCTCTGTCGCATTGATCAGCAGAGAGATGGCGTTGGAGTAGCCAGAGGCATTTTGGGAATCAGACTAAAGGGAAGCTAAGTTGGGGATACATTTTGTTTGGGTTTAATGAGATATATTTATGTAATTTACAGCCACTTCCATGTATACATGCATCTGGTAGTTATTAAAAATATGTTATTTTTGTGGATTATTGTGATGCTAAGCTATTCTTTAGTTTCTAAAATTTATAATTTTTGTAATTTTCTCATTTTAAAAAATATTCATATTTGTATCTAATTTTGTAACCATAACTTTTATTTATTTTTATTTTTTATTTTTTGAGATGGAGTCTCACTCTGTCACCCAGGCTGGAGTGCGGTGGTATGATCTTGGCTCACTGCAACTTCCATCTCCCAGGCTCAAGTGATTCTTCTGCCTCAGCCTCCCGAGCAGTTGGGATTACAGGCACCTGTCACCACACTGGGTGATGTGGTTGTATTTTTGTATTTTTAGTAGAGATGGGGTTTTACCATGTTGGCCAGGCTGGTCTCGAACACCTGACCTCAAGTGATCTGCCCGCCTAGGCCTCCCAAAGTACTGGGATTACAGGCCATAATTTGTATTTTTAATAAAGAGGTCTGTATTTGTATAAGCTCAGACCCCACAAACCTGGATCTGCCCTCTCATCCCGCTCCCTCCCTCCCTCCTTCCCTTCCTTCCTCCTTCCTTCCTTCCTTCCTTCCTTCCTTCCTTCCTCCTTCCTCCTTCCCTGCCTCCTTCCCTCCCTCCCTCCTTCCCTTTCTTCTTCCCTCCCTCCTTCCCTTCCTTCCTTTCCCTCCCTCCTTCCTCCCTTCCTTCCTCCCTCCCTCCCTTCCTTCCTCCCTCCCTCCCTTCCTTCCTCCCTCCCTCCCTTCCTTCCTCCCTCCTCCCTTCCTTCCTCCCTCCCTCCTTCCCTTCCTCCCTCCTCCTTCCTTCCTCCCTCCCTCCTTCCTTCCCTCCCTCCTCTTCCTTCCCTCCCTCCCTCCTTCCTTCCCTCCTCCCTTCCCTTCCCTTCCTCCCTTTCTCCCTCCCTTCCTTCCTTCTTCCTCCCTCCCTCCTTCCCTCCTTCCCTTCCTTCCTTCCTCCTTCCCTCCCTCCCTCCTTTCCTTCCTTCCTTCCTCCCTCCCTCCCTTCCTCCCTCCCTCCCTTCCTCCCTCCGTGCCTCCTTCCCTCCTCCCTTCCCTCCCTCCTCCCTTCCCTCCTCCCTTCTCTTCCCTTCTCTTCCCTTCCCTCCTCCCTTCTCTTCCCTTCCCTTCCTCCCTTCCTTCCTTTCTTCCTCCCTCCCTCCATCCCTCCCTCCATCCCTTCCTCCCTCCCTCCATCCCTCCTTCCATCCCTCCCTCCCTCCCTCCATCCCTCCCTTTCTTCCTCCCTCCCTCCCTCTCTCCATCCCTCCCTCCTTCCATCCCTTCCTCCCTCCCTCCATCCCTTCCTCCTCCTCCTCTTTCTTTCCCTTCTTTAGAGGATAGAACTTTGCAATATTCACCTGGGTTCTTGATTTCTTGCTCCTATTCACATTCTCAGAATTGAGGGGAAAACATTTCATGTATAGAATGGATTAAATAAGATTTTACAGAATGATTTGACACCCCGACTATCACATAATATGGGAATACCCACAAAAGAGTGTGTCCTGAGTTCTGAGCTGCCCACTTGGAAGGCCTTCTGTATAACACTGTCTCTACCTGATCTGGCCTCCCCGCACCATTCAGGCTCATCCCTTGCCTCCCCTAACATCCTGCACGACTCCCTTTCAAGTCAGTCCTCCCAGTACACAATATATTTTACAGCACAGTGTTTTTGTGTCTAATACTGTTGACTCAGCTTCTCTTTATTCATCTTTCACTACAAATGCTAACAAATGCAAAATGCTAAATCATCAGGTTTCTCTATCTAAACTAAAGAACAACTAGAGCATTAACATTTAGAGAACAGTTGCAAGAAGCAACCACACTGAAAGTTGTAAGAAGTCCTGAAAATGAATAAACAGGAGATCAATAAAGGAAAAAACTCCTGAAAGTTAATGAAGAGAAAGGAAAAAAATAAAACACAGAAAACTTAAAAAAAAAAAGTGTCCATAGCCTGAGCTCATTTGGTTTAGAGGCAAGCAGGTATTTGCCCTTCAAAGTACCTGAGGGCAGTGTCATGGAATCTCTGATGTTCATAATGGTTAATGTGTGGAGTTGGTATATAAAAGGCAAAAATTTGAAAAATTATCATCCAAAGAGGTAAATGTTTTAAAGGTTTCATTTTAACAGGATCTCTGTGGTCCAAGAGGCTTACTTCTGTAGCATACATTATTTTTCAGTAATATTAGTCAAACAAGATGGTATTGTACTAAATTAATGGAATTAGGGGAAAGTACAGCATAATAGTTAAGACTAAATTTGGAGTGGGACAAGACTGGCCATAAATCCTAGTTCTTCTACAGGGTTAGCTGTGGGAACTTTTCAAGCTTCATTTTCCTAGAAGATGAGCATCATAATCTCTACATCACAGGATCGTTGAGAGATTGGACAATCTTAATTAGTTATTAATTAAGTTCTGTTAAGGACTCATAATACAGTTGCTGTGTGAGGCTTTTTGCAAGATCATTTTTAAGTTAGTTCCTGGCTTGTCATTCAAACTGCAGTCCTGACAGATTTCCAATGTTGCAAGAGTTTAGCACTTCATCAGTCATTCAGGCATTAAATAGACATGAAAATATTTGTTAAAATATTTTCTCTTCTGTTATTTTTAGGTTTTTAAAAAATATGTTTTCCCTGAGAGTAATAGGAGAACAGGTTGCACTGAGAATAAAATCCACATTCCACCCAGGCCCTGACTTTGGCTTGGGTTTGGGCTCTCCTCTGTGGTCAGAGCAGCTGAAGTCTGGGGTTGGATGCCCCACCAAAGCCACATGGAGCTGGGACGACACTTCCACAAGGACAGGACACTGGGTAGACACAACTGCCTGGATTTCATAGACCCATTGCAAGGGGCTCCTTGCAATCTTCTCTTGCCTGATTTTTCCACTTCTTGCCTCAGTGGGCCTCATCTCATGCCACTTTCTTCTGTACCCACTGCACAGATGTCGGACCGTGCCACACCCTTTCCCATCTCTAGGTCTTTGCACGGGCTGTTCCCTCTGCTTAGATTGCCCTTCTCTGACTCTTGGCGAGGTTGGCTCCTCCTTACCCTTCACTCCTCCACTTAGCAGATCCTTGCTCAGACACCTTCATCACACGCAGACCCTTCTCTGCTACGCTGCATCTCAGGTCTGACTTCTCTGCCGCAGCTCCCTGACAACAGTGCAGGCTTGTTGTATGGATATGTTTGTTTACTTGTATTCCGTCCGTCCCCCCATCTAGACTGTACGTTCCACCAGATTGGGGACTTTGCTCTTCTGTTGATGGGACACTCCTGGTGCCTGGCACAGAGCCTGACACATTCAGGCCCTGAAATGTTTTCTGAATGACTGATAATGAATGAATAATAAACTGGTGAAGAGGTAAAATGAGGTGGGAGGAGGTGTGAGGGTGGGTGACAGAGGATGGCAAGGTGAGGATCATGCTAGTGGGTAAATAAACCTGCTGGGATCTGGTCCCTGGTGGGAAGTGACTGCAAACCAGCAATACTCAGAGTGGAGGAGGAAGCCACGGGAGAACAGGGCCAGTGTCTGATAATTGAAGAGAGACTTTGGGGCCACTTGTTGCAGGCATCTGTTTAAGCTCTTCTCAATAGGACAGTGACGGTTCTAATATCTTTGTATGGTATAGGAACAAAAAATAATAACCCATAACACAATTCAGAACATGAGAAAAGCATTCCTGGAAAGTGACCACAGAAACTAGTGCCACTTCCCTTAACGTCACTCATTCCCTAGGGAGACCCACCACCTCCTTATCCCTAACCCTACCTGGCCATGATACAAGTGGCATTTCTAGTTGTTTATGACATGCTAACACTTGTGTTTCCCAGGAGTTCAGTGAGCCTAAGTGGGGAGAAGAGTGGGGGAAGTTGTTAAGACTGTGGTCTTTGAAGCTGAGCGCTGGCTCTGCCACTTGGTAGATCATCAGCTTGGACATATTATTTAACTTCTTTAAGTTAAAGAAGTTAAATTTTTAAACTTATTTAAAATGGAAATAGTCACTAATAGAGATGGTTCTGAAGCTTAAATTGGATAACTCATATAAAGAGCTTAGCTCAGTACCCGTACATGGTTAGTGTCAAATAAAAATTTATTCCTGAGTCCTTCCAAGCCACAATTATCTTCTAATCAGCCCCTGTGGTTGTAAAAAGCTTAGCATGTAATCAACAGAAATAAACTGAGACTACTGGAGCCAGAAAAGAAAAGTTTATTGGAAGGCTATTAATAGCTTAAAGAACTGAGGGAAGAGCTGACCAAACAGGCCTCGGGAAAGATGAGAACCAGGGGAACTGGGGGGTCCCAGAAGCAGGAATTCATGAGCCATCTTTCCAAGGTCCTGCCGCTGCTGATGGCTCTGGTGCTCTTGTTCTTGTTGGCTGCAGATTTAAATGCCCAGGAGGGAGAATCAGACAGACTGCAGTGGGCTGGGGCTCTCCCCTGTGGTCGGAGGAGTTGAAGTCTGGGATTGGTTGCCCCACCAAAGCCACATGGATCTGGGAAGACAGTTCCACAAGGACAGGACACCAGGTAGACACAACTGCCTGGATTCCATAGACCCATTGCAAGGGGCTCCTGAGGACCTGCCCAGTGAACGTCTCTTGCCTGATTTTTCAGCTTCTTACTTATCAACATTTAATTGCCTTTAATCGTAGCCCAGCATCATTTCCTCCGGACAATCATTCCTTCTTTTGAATGACCTCTATAATGTTGATTCACTCATGCATTCATTTAGTCAAATGCTGTATGAAGCTGCTTTTATAGGAACATATTTATTGCATATTTATTGAGCACCTACTAGGTATGGGGTTCTGTTCTGGGGGCTGGTTTAGCTCAATGATTCAAATCCCATGCCCTCAAGGACATGTCATTGGCACCATTGCCACTTGATGTTATATATCTATTTAACATATAAATAATGTGTCTGTGAGACCGACAGCCATAAATAAATAAATAAATAAATAACCCAAAGTGGCAATGGTGCTAATGAGCCAAGTGCTAATGAGATGGGGAATGACTGTAGAGTGTGAGGGGGTATTGCTCACATTGGTTATTCATGTTTATATGTGTCTATCCTTCAACTGGTCACATTTTGTTACTTTATTCTTACTTGTCTGCCATAAATGACTAGCTGGCTTCTGCCTTCTGAAGTGAGCAGCTTAAAGTACCCTACCCCTGCCTCTTGGTGGATGCTGAATAAATGTTTGTTGAATGAATGGATAAATACACTCCTTATAGTTTGGCTATTAGACATCTGTATTTTTCTGCATGTGAAGCACCCAGCCACTCTTCCAAGGGGAGCATTGCAGGTGACATGGACAGAAGGGAGAATTATGCCTGGCTCTGCCCTCTTGGATACTCTATAATGTTTTTGGCTGGCTGATTGACTTAACCCTCATTTAGCCAATCTCTCTTCTCTGGAATGAGGTTGGTTTCTTTGTGTTATTTTTTTTTTTCTTTTGTCATACATGCTTTCTGAATTTAAGACCAACTCTGAGATATAAATGAGGAAAATATTCATCCCTCACAACTGAAATCACAGAATCGATATCGGAATGAATCATAGCATCTGAAGGAACCTCAGGAGAGTGGCAATAACAAGGGTCCTTTAAGGGAAGGCTGAATCCTCTTAAATCTATAATGTCTATATTTATGAAAATGGAAAGAACTAGATGAATCCTCATTTAAGGACTCAATCTAAAAGTAGACAACAAGACAATGGAATGCCTTAAAATATTTTTTCGACATTTGTGTAAAATGGAGCAGTGTAGATTGCATGCTGTTCAGACATGGCCTCCATCTTAGCAAGATCTCTGGTTTTTCACCGCAGACCAATGAATGCACGGCTGTTGACACAGCTCTCTGGTCCCGATGGTAGCTGTGTTTATAAATGGTCAGCTGTGTTGTGTGTATATTTAGCTTACGCTAAGTGCCCTTGAGAGGATGAATATCATCTGTTTCCAGTTTAGTTATGATTTGGAACATGGTAGATTTTTTTCCTGATGAATATATACTAAGCCTTTTCCACTTCCTGAGGAAAGTTAGGGTTGGATTCTGAACTGCAAATTGCCAAACTTGTTAAATCGAATTAAAACTAAATGTAAAATGCTGTTGACTGTATTTACAAGCACTTGTCAGAATATACTGTACTGCTCAATGAAAATGCCATGTTTTGAGTGAAAGATTAGATACCAGTGCTGACAGACCAGAAACCATTTCATTCACCATTAGCGTGAATGGATGATATGGCTGACAGATAGGATGGTTAGAAATAATGGCTAAATGATATGGTGACTATATAGTATCTTTATATAATATTAAAACTTCTCAAAGCCATTTTTATCTAAATGTTCTCAGAGTTTCATATCTCCAAGGATGCGAGAATACACATGATGGTAAAGATGGGAACAATAGACCCTGGGGATCAATGGATGGGGAAGGAGGTTGGGAGGCCTAGGCTGAAGAACCACCTATTGGGTACTCTGCTTATGGCCTGGATGATGGGATTGTTGGGACTCCAAGCCTTAGCATCACACAATTTACCCATGTAGCAAATCTGTACATGTATCCTTTAATCTATAATAAAAGTTGAAATAAAAAAACTATCTTTCCAATAACATTATCAGCCCTGATAAATTTGTTAATAAAGTCTTTGAAATAGTCAACCTCAAATATTCCATGTTACATATTCTATTTGAAACACAGGAAAAATGGGATGCTAGTCAATACCTTTAATAACGCAAATAGAATGCCAGCACTCAATATAAAAGAAAGAACTTATTTTTAAAAATTTAATTATGTACAAAGTCCCTTTAAAAAAGCCTTGAAATTAAACCAGAATATATAAAGTATTGTAACCATTATCACTATTACAAAAGGATTCTCTTCAGGCTATTGAGAAAGCAAATTTGGCCAGCTACATTTATTTGTTTATTCATAAGTCATACATTTTTTGATAGAGATCTTAAAGGAAAAGCTAGGACCAACTTGACATAGATGTCAGAATGGAAGGGACTTGACAGCAATTACACATCATTTTCTGTGTATAGAGAGCTAGTGATAGTGAGTGACTGCTCCAAGGTCACTTATCTGCTAATAAGTAGCCAAGGTGGGGTTAGACCCTAGACTTCCATTTCTGTGCTCTATCTTACCTCCTTGCCTCCTGGGAGTGAGATAGATTAGCAAGATAAATTTGTAGTTGTCTTAGTCTTTTCATGCTGCTATAACAAAATACTCTCAACTGGGTAATTTATAAAGTACAGGAATTTATTTCTTGCAGTTCTGGAGGCTGGGAAGTCCAAGATCAAGATGCCAGCAAATGGGTCTGGTGAGGGCTGCTGCCTGCCTCCAACGTGGTGCTTCTTCTTGTGTCCTTACTTGGTGAAAGGGACAAAAGGCCAAAAAGGGCCAAATGCTATGTGAAGCCTCTTTTATAGGAGCCGTAATTCCATTCATGAGGGATGAGCCCTCATGATGTAATCATCCTCTTCAAGCCCCACTTTTAATACTACAGTAGTCCCCCCTTGTCCGTAGTTTCACTTTCCTAGGTACAGTACAATAAGATATTTTGAGAGAGAGAGAAATAGAGACCACATTCACGTGATTTTTAATACAGTTTAGTGTTACAGTTATTCTATTTTATTATTGGTTGTGTTAATCTCTTACTGTGTGTAATTTCTAAATTAAACCTTATCATAGGTATGTATGTATAGAAGAAAAACATAGTATATATTAAAACATAGTATGTGTCAGATTCAGTACTATTTGAGGTTTTAGGCATCTACTTGGGGTTCTTAGAATGTATATTTCCTGTGGATAATGGGGCATTACTGTATTGTACTGGAGATACTACGTTTCAACACAAATTCTGTAAAGACACAAAAATTCAAGCCATGGCAGCAATCTGTAGAATGGTTTTTTTTACATATATATTTTAATGAAAGCAGCTGTTATGTGAATAATGAAATATATACTCTGTCGTTATTATCCTTGTGCTCCTACATGTTCCTGCTCTTTCAATCCCACTTTCACTATTTTCTCATTAATTGCTGTAAACAAATAGGTAAGATAGGATGTGTTTCAATGTGTTTCTGAGAGCAGGTCAGTGAAACATGCCCAATTCTGTCTAGAAAATAGACAGAATTCTTCTTGGTCTCACCCAGTTGTCTTACACATCACCAAGCAGCTTGGTATTTAATGGGCTGTCCATTCTGATGCTACAGAAATCTGTCAGGGTTCTATCACAGGTCAGCTCTAGTCACCGCTCATTTATTTATCTTGTCATTTAACCAAGCACTTTTTTTTTTTCATGAAGCATCATCATTTCCAGGGACACCTTTTTTTTTTTTCAGTAAAATCTCAAAGTCTAAAATTGAGTTAATTATATTTTAAATCATAAAACACTTTAAATTCACTTTGACATGTTTTCACATCTTAGAGGCTGAGGCAGGAGAATTGCTTGAACCCTGGAGGTGGAGGTTTCAGTGAGCTGAGATGGTGCCACTGCATTCCAGCCTGGGCAATAGAGGGAGACTTTTTCTCAAAAAAAAAAAAAAAAATGTACTTTTCAAGTTGTATCATGTTTGGGTGTCAACAATATAACTTTGAGATGAAGGAATATACATAAAAATTATTTCACAGATTTTTTCTCAGTTAAAAAATCATACTTGGGAAGATTACATTTTATTAAACCAAACATCTTCTATAGTATCTATATTATTAAAATGTACAGGTTATTATGAGTAAGGAAAAAATTAAGAATCTGTCTTAGATAAGAATTCTTAGATTGTTGGAACTAGAAATAAAGTAATAGCTATAATTTGTGGAACATTCCAAGGTTCAATAACTTGCATGAAGTCCTTACCACTGACATGTACCACTTCTAGTTTATGTTTAAAGGGACACCTTTATTAACTCTTTGGTAAAGTCCTGATTTCTGCTTTAACAGTATTCAATTCTCCATTAAGTGCTTAGAGGTATATGAATTCTTGGTGTATTGACTGAGGTGCATTTTGTAGTTATTGGTACATCACCAAATATACAGAAATTGGTAGTTACGTGTTTTTCTAATGTTTTCCTAACATCTCAGTTGGGATACCTTTTCCTCTTTGATTATTACAATTAATTTTTTAATAAAAAGAGGGATTTTAGAAATCCAAACAATTGCACATTTGTTGATATTTTATTCCTAATAAAAGTGATACTTTGATATTTAAGAATTCAATAATATAATTTGAGATTTTTTTTTTTTTTACAGATTTCTGAAGAGGGCTTTGGTCCTCTTAATAGCTTTGAAATTGCACTTGACAGACTAATTAGATTGTCTAGACTGGCACTCTCAGAGGTACTTAAATGTACTTTTTATGTCAGACACAAAATCTGAGAGACTACTCCTTCCTTGTGCCCATTAGTAATGGGATCCAATAGATCACACCCACTTCCTTGAAGCATTCTCAGACATGCTGAGTTAGTCCTTTCACAGGCTAACTAATCATCGAGTTCTTTTGATACCCTCCTTCCCTATGAATCTAACCGATATAATATTCCTATTTGTTAACTCATTTTATTGTAATTTCCTATTGTCACATTACATGGACTGTGTCAGCTAGTTCCTTTTTTTTCCAACTTTTATTTTAGATTCAGTGGGTATATGTGCAGGTTTGTTACCTGGTTTATTGCATGATGCTGAGGTTCGGGGTATCAGTGATTCTGTCACCCAGGTACTGAACATAGTACCCAATGGTTAGTCCTTCAACTCTTCCCCCATTTCTCCCTCTGTGCTCTAGTAGTGCCTGGTGTCTGTTCCCATTTTTATGTCCATGTGTACCAATGTTTAGCTCCCACTTATAAGCGAGAACATGTGATATTTGGTTTTCTGCTCCTGTGTTAATTCACTTAGAATAGTGGACTCCAGCTGTATCCATGTTGCTGCAAAGAACATGATTTCATTCTTTTTTATGACTGCATAGTATTCCATGATATATATGTACCACATATTTTTTAATCTAATTCATCATTGATGGGCACCTAGGTTGATTCCATGTCTTTGCTATTGTGAATACTGTTGTGATGAATATGTGACTTCATGTGTCTTTTTGGTAGAATGATTTATTTTCTTTTGAATACATACTCAGTAATGGGATTGCTAGGTGAAATGGTAGTTCTGTTTTAAGAACTTTCTTAAAGATTTTAATTCTTAAAGAATATTTCTTTGAGAAATCCCCAAACTGTTTTCTTTTTTTTTCCCTTTGAGACAAGGTGTCACTCTTTCACTTGAGCTGGAGTGCAGTGGCACAATCATGTCTCACTATAGCCTGGACCTCCTGGGCTCAAGTGATCTTCCCACTTCAGCCTCCCAAATCGTTGGGACTACAGGCATGCACCACCATACTCAGCTAATTTTTGTATTTTTTGTAGAGGTGGAGTTTTGCCATGTTGTTCAGGCTGGTCTTGAATTCCTGGGCTCAAGTGATCCCCCCACTTTGGCCTCCTGAAGTGCTGGGGCTACAGGCATGACCACCATGCCCAGCCCCAAACTGCTTTTCTATGGGGGTTGAACTAATCTATATTCCCACCAACAGTGTATAAGCATTCCCTTTTCTTTGTAGCCTCTCCAGCATCTTTTGTTTTTTGACTTTTTAATAGTAGCCATTCTGACTGGTGTGAGATGGTATCCCATTGTGGTTTTGATTTGCATTTATCTGATAACTGGTGATTTGAAGCATTTGAAGCATTTTTGCATGTTTGTTGGCTGCTTGTAGTTTTCTTTTGGGACATGTCTGTTCACGTTTTTTGCCTTTTTTTTTTTTTTTTTTTTGCTTGCCTGCTGAGTTTAAGCTCCTTATAGATTCTGGATATTAGACCTTTGTTGGATGCATAGTTTGCAAATATTTTCTTCCATTCTGTAGATTGTCTGTTTACTCTGTTGATAGTTTATTTTGCTGTGCAGAAGCTCTTTAGTTTAATTAGTTCTCATTTGTCAGTTTTTGTTTTTGTTGCAATTGCTTTTGAGGGCCTAGTCATAAATTCATTTCCAAGGCTGATGTCCAGAATGGTGTTTTCTAGGTTTTCTTCTAGGATTCTTATAGTTTGAGGTCTTGCATCTAAATCTTTAATCCATCTTGAGTTAATTTTTTTATATGATGAAAGGTAGGGGTACAGTTTCATTCTTTTGCATGTGGCTAGGCTGCTATCTGAGCACCATTTTTTGAATAGGAAGTCCTTTCCCTGATGCTTATTTTTGTTGACTTTGTTGAAGATCAGATGGCTGTAGGTGTGCAGCTTTATTTCTGTGTTCTCTATTCTGTTCCATTGGTTTATGTGTCTGTTTTTGCACCAGTACCATACTGTTTTGGTGACTATAGCCGTATAGTATAGTTTGAAGTCAGATAACATGATGCCTCCAGCTTTGTTCTTTTTGCTTAGGATTGCTTTGGCTATTTGGGTTCCTTTTTGGTTCTATATAAATTTTAGAATTATAGGATTTGGTTCTATGTGAATTTCATTCATCGTTCTGTGAAAAATGATGTTGGTAGTTTGACAGGAATAGCATTGAATCTCTAGATTGCTTCGGTAGTATGGCCAATTTAACAACATTGATCCTCCTAATTCATGAGCATGGAATGTTTTAACATTTGTTTGTGTCACCTCCGATATCTTTTGGCAATGTCTTGTAGTTTTCCTTGTAGAGATCTTTCACTTCCTTGGTTAGATGTTCTCCTAGGTATTTGTGTGTGTGTGTGTGTGTGTGTCTGTGTCTGTGTGTGTGTGTGTGTGGCTATTGTAAATGGGATTGTGTTCTTGATTTGGCCCTCAGCTTGAACATTGTTAGTGTATAGAAATGTGACTGATTTTTTACATTGATTTTGTATCCTGAAACTTTACTGAAGAAGTTTATCAGTTGCAGGAGCCTTTGGACAGAGTCTTTAGGGTTTTCTAGGTATAGAATCATATTCTCTGTGAAGAGAGATAGTTTGATTTCTTCTTTTCCTATTCAGATGCCTTTTAGTTCTTTCTCTTGCATGATTGCTCTGGCTAGGACTTCCAGTATTATTAATAGATTGAATAGGAGTGGTAAAAGTGGGCATACTTATCTTTTTCCAATTCTCAAGGGTAAGGCTTTTAGTTTTTGCCCCTTCAGTGTGATATTGGCTGTGGGTTTACCATAGATGGCTCTTAATATTTTGAGGTATGTTCTTTCAGTGCCTTGTTTCTTGAGGGTTTTTATCATGAAGAGATGTTGGATTTTATCAAAAACTTTTTGTGTTTATCAAGATGATCATATGGTTTTTGCTTTTAATTGTGTTTATGTGGTGACTCAAATTTATTGATTTGCGTATGTTGAATGAACTTTACACCTTAGGAATGAAGCCTACTTGATCATGGTGAATTAACTTTTTGATGTGCTGTTGGATTTAGTTTACTAGTATTTTGTTGAAGATTTTTGCTTCTGTGTTTATCAGAGATACTAGCTGGTAGTTTTCTTTTTTGGTTGTTGTGTCTTTGCCAGGTTTTGGTATCAGAGTGATGCTGGCTTTGTAGAATGAGTTAGGGAGGAGTTCTTTCTCCTCGATTATTTGGAATAGTTTCAATAAAATTGGTACCAGCTCTTCTTTGTACATCTGGTAGAATTTGGCTATGAATCCATCTAGTCCTGAGGTTTTTTTGATAGACAGGGTTTGTTTTAATTACTGCTTCAAGTTCAGAACTTGATGTTGGTCTGCTAAGGGTTTCAATTTCCTTCTAATTCAGCCTTAGGAAGTTGTGTGTTTCCAGGAATTTACCCATTTTCTCTAAATTTTCTAGTTAGTATGCATAGAATTGTTCATAATAGTCTCTGAGGATCTTTTGTATTTCTGTGGGATTCATTGTAATGTCATCTTTGTCATTTGTGATTGTGCTTATTTGTATCTTCTCTTTTTTCTTTGTTAATCTAGCTAATGATCTATCAATCTTGTTTATCCTTTCAAAGAACCAACTTTTAGTTTTGTTGCTTCTTCGTATGAATTTTTGGGTCTCAACTTTGTTCATTTCTGCTCTGATTTTATTTATTTTCTTCTGCTAGATTTGGGGTTACTTTGATCTTGTTTTTTTAGATCCTCTAGGTTTGATGTTAGATTGCTAATTTGAGATCTTTTTAAATTTTTGAGGTAGGTGTTTAGTGCTATAACTTTCCTCTGCTTTTGCAGAATCCCAGAGATGTTGGTGTGTTGAATCTCTGTTTCCACTTATTTCAAAGAATTTCTTGATTTCTGCTTTAATTTTATTGTTTACTGAAAGCCACTCAGAAGCAAGTTGTTAAATTTTCATGTAATTTTGCAATTTTGAGAGATCTTGGAGTTTATTTCTATTTTTATTGCACTATAATCTGAGAGTATGGTTGGTATGATTTTGATATTTTTAAATTTATTGAGCCTTGCTTTACAGTTGAGCATGTGGTTAATCTTAGAGTATGTTTCATGTGCAGATGAGAAGAAGGTATATTCTATACTTGATGGATGGAGTATTCTGTAGATGTCTTTTAGTTCTCATTGGTCAAGTGTCAAATTTAAGTCCAGAAATTCTTTATTAGTTTTCTGCCTTGATGATCTGACAATGGAGTGTTAAAGCTCCCTACTATTATCGTGTGGCTGTGTGAGTCTTTTTGTAGGTCTAGAAGTACTTGTTTTATGAATCTGGGTAATGATGTTGGGTGCATATATATTTAGGATAGTTAAGTCTTCCTGTTTAATTGAACTTTTTATCATTACGTAATGCCCTTCTTTGTCCTTTTTTACTGTTGTTGGTGTTAAAATCTGTTTTATCAGATAAAAGAATAGCAACTCCTGCTTTTTTTTTGTTTTGTTTTCTGTTTCTATGGTAGATCTTTCTCCAATCCTTTAATTTGAGCCTATGGATCTCTTGAAGACAGCAGACAACTGGGCCTCATTCTTTTATCCAACTTGCGACTCTGTGCCTTTTAAGTGGGAACATTTAAACCACTTGCATTCAAGTAATAGTGATATCTAAGGTTTTGATCCTATCATAAGTTGTTAGCTGGTTGCTTTGTAGTTTCTATTTTGTAGTTGTTTTATAGTCTGTGGGCTATGTACTTAACAGTGCTTTTGTGGTAGCAAGTATCATTATTTTGTTTCCATGTTTAGAACTCTCTTAAGGATCTCTCATAAGGCTGGTCTAGTGGTAATGAATTCCCTTAGCACTTGCTTGTCTGGAAAATATTTTATTTAATGTTCTTTTATGAAGCTTAATTTGGTGGGATAGTTCTTTTTTGAATATCCCTAAACTTTGATACATCTGGAAGGCAGCTCATCTGGTGCTTGCTCTGAACTGAAAATGAAGGCCCACATTCTTGAGTATTCCTTCACTTAACTCTCATATCTTCTTCCAAGGAGTTATAAATATTAACAAGAAGTCCATTCCAGGTTCCCCATTGTTTCAGTCTCTGCTTTCTTTTCTCAGGGAGTCCATTTTGCTGAACCTCACCTCCACTCCAACTTGCACTCTCTTTTCCAAAACACATTATTAACAAGTAGTAAATTATGTCATGGGATGTCAGTCTCCCAGTGTTCTGCCATTAAAATATGTGGGATAATGACCTCAGGACAAAGATTCCTTTAAGATATTTGTATTCACCATTTTTTTTTGCATGTTTTCTTTCAGATTATCTCAACTTTGGTCTCCTGGGACCACTCATTGGTGACAGTCAGAAAGTAAGTGTGCATTTAAAATTTTCTTCTTAGCTATAAATGGAAATCTCAGTTTTGTTCAGTGGTTTTCACAAGAGATGGTTCTGTTCAAATGTTTTATCAAGAATAGTAGCATAATGAATGGGAGTTTCATATATATAAAAGATACTAAAGCCCCTTTAAAAAATTTATGGAAATGATAAATAAATATAAATGAAGTAAATAAGGTACTATCTGCTTATCACCTTTGAATATTACTTATAGCATAATAAAGTATATTTGCAACCACTGAGTGGAGTAGTTTTTATATGGCATCTTCATCTCAGGCAGCTGCCAGAGTCTTCTCAAGGGGTACATTGCAACAGCCTCCTCCTTTATGTTATATTGGGTCATATTCCACGAGGTATCTCAAATGGCATTAAGCACCAATTAACAGATATCAGATAGTCTGGCAGCTAATGGGCACATAACAGATTTGTATTAGAGAATGAATGTGTGGGTGAATTAATTCATCAATTTGTGTGGCAGCTCTGCAAGGTCCTCACCACTGCAAGGCATTGTAGGGAGTTAGCTCCAAATCTAACTCCAATGTGGTTAGCTCCAAATGTGGATCAATATTGGGTCTGTCGGTGACTATCTGGGTGACTATGTAACACATCCAAATATCTGTTTCTTGGTTTTTTTGTCCATAAAATGGGACTAATACCACCTATTTTGTTGTTATGAGATTATTACAAGGATTAAATGATTAATATTTTCAAGTGCTTGAAACAGTGACTGGCACATGGCAATCACTGCGTACCTATTTCCCAGATCTTGGTTTCTAATACTGTTTTCCAATGAAATGAACCAGGGTTCCTTGGAGAAATGGCTGATTTGAGACTGTGGCAGGAAATATACAAGATGAGCCTGGAGCAACTTGTAGTGCCATAAAGTAAAGAAATGCGAAAAATAAAAATCCGCAATGATGGTTGTATGTGAAAAGGATACAGGACCCAATCGAAAGTACTTTCAATGTCCAAAGATGGAAAGTTCGAGCAAAGAAAGAAAGTTAGAATTAGGATATCACTTAAAGTACAAAATACATATCTATACTGATGTAAATACGTGATTGAATAAATAAATGGAAAGAACATGGAAGAGTTCCAAATAATGTATGTAAGATACTCTGCCTTTCAGGGGGTAAAGCATAACCCTCCCTGGGGGCTGCACAGAATGACTTTCTTTCAAAGAGTATAGTAAAGAAAGGGAGGGGAAAAAGTAACTTCACAATGGAGAAACCCGAGCAAACACTATCTCAAGCCAGGTGACTAAGGTTAAATCAGCAGTGACAGGTCACATTGGTAGTAGGTACCCTTGACGCGATATGATGAGAAGGGCACTTTGCCTTTGTGATCTTCCTCCCCAAAATACTTGATCTAAGTCTAATCATGAGAAAAGCATAAGACAAATTCCAACAGAGTGACATGCTACAAAATATCTGACCAGTACTCCTCAAAGCTGTGAAGGTCATCAGAAACAACTGAAGTCTGAGAGATAGTCACAATCAAGAGAAGCCTAAGGAGACATGATGACTCAATGTAATGTGGGATCCTGGACCAAAAACAGGACGTTAGGTAAAAACTAAGAAAGTTTGACTAAAGTATGGAGTTTAATTCACAATAATGTATCAACATCGGTTCATCAAATGTGATAAATGTACCATGCTAATGTAAGATGTTAATATTTGGGAAAACTGGGTATGGGGTATACAAGAACTTTCTGTATTATCTTTATAATTCTGTAAATCTAAAACTGTTTGAAAATAAAACATTTATTTAAAAAACAGTTAAGTAGGCCAGGCACAGTGGCTCACGCCTGTAATCCTAGCACTTTGGGAGGCTGAGGCAGGCAGATCACGCGAGGTTGGGAGTTCGAGACCAGCCTGGCCAACATGGAGAAGCCCCATCTCTACTAAAAATACAAAATTAGCTGGGCGTGGTGGTGCATGCCTGTAATCCCAGCTACTCAGGAGGCTAAGGTAGGAGAATTGTTTGAATCCAGGAGGCGGAGGTTGTGGTGAGCTGAGATTGTGCCCTTGCACTCCAGCCTGGGCAACAAGAGTGAAACTGTCTCAAAACAAGCAAAACAAAACAGTTAAGTAGACACACCAAAACCAAAAACAACAAAAATGAAAACAAACAAAAAAACTGGTTTGGCGGTATACCCTCCAATTTTTAAGTACCAAAATAAAATAATTTTGATATTTTGAAAAGTGTTAAGTCCAATTCATTTGTGTTTCAAGACTCACTCATGGAGAATGATATTCCGCGTTCAAGTTTTGAATTGGATAAAGATATACACACGTATAAAGCATTCTGCTAGATTTCTGTCATCCTCAACAGCAGAAAGAAAATAATAATTGGCAAGTCGGAGCTTTTTTTCAAGAATGGCTGTTATTTGAGTTCAAAGTGGATTATGACGTGTGTTAGTTGTGTATTGCTACATAACAAATTGCCACAAATATAGTGACTTAAAACAATGAGTATTGTGCTCCATCTTCTTGGGTCAGGAGTCTGAGTGCAGCTTGGGCCTCTGCTTAGGGTCTTGGAAAGGTGTCATCAAGATCTTGACTGTGCTGTGTTCTTGTCTGGAGCTTGAGTTTTTTTCTTCTAAGCTCACGCAGTTGTTGGCAGAATCCAGCTGAGATTGTAGGACTGAGGTCCCCACTTTATTTCTGGAAGTCACCTGGGTCACTCTCATGTCCTAGGAATCACCCACAGCTTTTTCCCATGTGGCATCTCACATTCTTGTCACAACATGGCGGCTTATGCCTTCAACGTCTGCAGGAGAAACTCCCATTGCAGCCTGCTAAGGCATCAAGGCAGTGAAATATTCAATGAAGGCATTGGCTTTGCCATATTTAGTTTGCTGAAAATCAAGTCACAGGTCGTGCCTGCACTCTGTGGAAGGGGATTACGTAGGACATGACTCAGTGGGGATCACCTGAGGGTGTGTCCTCTACAATAGGAGAATTACAAAACAGACGCAAGTGGCTGGGCATTGGGACTCCACCACAGATGAGCAAACTAAAGGAGAGGCAAATCAGAAATGCTTGCTTCTTGCTTTCAAGCAAACTATAGCTCGAGGTAAATAAATAGGTTTCACCTCTTGCCCCCAACAAAGTTGTTAAAAAATACTCCTAAATACGCCTCAAAGTTATCAAGTGATAATTAGGATTATCTGAAGACGGAGGAGTCAGAGAAAAAGATTTGGAGACTGCTCATAAATACATCATCATTTCCCTGACTAATACTTTCTCTTTTTTAGTGAGGAGATTTGCACAAAAATATGTTCTCAACTCCATAGCAACAATGTCTATGCAACTTAATAACTCGTTTTATAAAAGTTCAAATAACATGATCTCATTTACAACTTTTCATGTTTTTTTTAGTTTTAAAATTTTATTGTAAATTTCGATTTCCAATTATTTACATATAGTATCATAGTTGGTACTGGATAGATATACAACTGAGTTTTGCATTTTGTTTTTTTTTCTTTTTTTCTTTTATTATTATTATACTTTAAGTTTTACGGTACATGTGCACAATGTGCAGGTTTGTTACATATGTATACATGTGCCATGTTGGTTTGCTGCACCCATTAACTAGTCATTTAGCATTAGGTATATCTCTAAATGCTATCCCTCCCTCCTCCCCCCACCCCACAACAGTCCCTGGAGTGTGATGTTCCCCTTCCTGTGTCCATGTGTTCTCGTTGTTCAATTCCCACCTATGAGTGAGAACATGTGGTATTTGTTTTTTTGTCCTTGTGATAGTTTGCTGAGAATAATGGTTTCCAGCTTCATCCATGTCCCTACAAAGGACATGAACTCATCATTTTTTATGGCTGCATAGTATTCCATGGTGTATATGTGCCACATTTTCTTAATCCAGTCTATCATTGTTGGACATTTAGGTTGGTTCCAAGTCTTTGCTATTGTGAATAGTGCCGCTATAAACATATGTGTGCATGTGTCTTTATAGCAGCATGATTTATAGTCCTTTGGGTATATACCCAGTAATGGGATGGCTGGGTCAAATGGTATTTCTAGTTCTAGATTCCTGAGGAATCGCCACACTGACTTCCACAATGGTTGAACTAGTTTACAGTCCCACCAACAGTGTAAAAGTGTTCCTATTTCTCCACATCCTCTCCAGCACCTGTTGTTTCCTGATTTTTTAATGATGGCCTTTCTAACTGGTGTGAGATGGTATCTCATTGTCGTTTTGATTTGTGTTTCTCTGATGGCTAGTGATGATGAGCATTTTTTCATGTGTCTGTTGGCTGCATAAATATCTTCTTTTGAGAAGTGTCTGTTCATATCCTTCGCCCACTTTTTGATGGGGTTGTTTGTTTCTTTCTTGTAAATTTGTTTGAGTTCATTGTAAATTCTGGATATTAGCCCTTTGTCAGATGAGTAGGTTGCAAAATTTTTCTCCCATTTTGTAGGTTGCCTGTTCACTCTGATGGTAGTTTCTTTTGCTGTGCAGAAGCTCTTTAGTTTAATTAGATCTCATTAGTCAATTTTGGCTTTTGTTGCCATTGCTTTTGGTGTTTTAGACATGAAGTCCTTGACCATGCCTATGTCCTGAATGGTATTGCCTAGGTTTTCTTCTGGGGTTTTTATGGTTTTAGGTCTAACATGTAAGTCTTTAATCCATCTTGAATTAATTTTTGTATAAGGTGTAAGGAAGGGATCCAGTTTCAGCTTTCTACATATGGCTAGCCAGTTTTCCCAGCACCATTTATTAAATAGGGAATCCTTTCCCCATTGCTAGTTTTTGTCAGGTTTGTCAAAGATCAGATAGTTGTAGATATGTGGCATTATTTCTGAGGGCTCTGTTCTGTTCCATTGATCTATATCTCTGTTGTGGTACCAGTACCATGCTGTTTTGGTTACTGTAGCCTTGTAGTATAGTTTGAAGTCAGGTAGCGTGATGCCTCTAGCTTTGTTCTTTTGGCTTAGGATTGACTTGGCGATGCGGGCTCTTTTTTGGTTCCATATGAACTTTAAAGTAGTTTTTTCCAATTCTGTGAAGAAAGTCATTGGTAGCTTGATGGGGATGGCATTGAATATATAAATTACCTTGGGCAGTATGGCCATTTTCACGATGTTGATTCTTCCTACCCATGAGCATGGAATGTTCTTCCATTTGTTTGTATCCTCTTTTATTTCATTGAGCAGTGGTTTGTAGTTCTCCTTAAAGAGGTCCTTCACATCCCTTGTAAGTTGGATTCCTAGGTATTTTATTCTCTTTGAAGCAATTGTGAATGGGATTTCCCTCATAATTTGGCTCTGTGTTTGTCTGTTATTGGTGTGTAAGAATGCTTGTGATTTTTGTACACTGATTTTGTATCCTGAGACTTTGCTGAGGTTGCTCATCAGCTTGAGATTTTGGGCTGAGATGATAGAGTTTTCTAGATATACAATCATGTCATCTGCAAACAGGGACAATTTGACTTTTTCTTTTCCTAATTGAATACCCTTTATTTCCTTCTCCTGCCTGATTGCCCTGGCCAGAACTTCCAACACTATGTTGAAAAGGAGTGGTGAGAGAGGGCATCCCTGTCTTGTGCCTATTTTCAAAGGGAATGCTTCCAGTTTTTGCCCATTCAGTATGATATTGGCTGTGGGTTTGTCATAGATAGCTCTTATTATTTTGAGATACGTCCCATCAAAACCTAATTTATTGAGAGTTTTTAGCATGAAGCGTTGTTGAATTTTGTCAAAGGCCTTTTCTGCATCTATTGAGATAATCATGTGGTTTTTGTCTTTGGTTCTGTTTATATGCTGATTACATTTATTGATTTGCATATGTTGAACCAGCCTTGCATCCCAGCTATGAAGCCCACTTGATCATGGTGGATAAGCTTTTTGATGTGCTGCTGGATTCGGTTTGCCAATATTTTATTGAGGATTTTTGCATCGATGTTCATCAAGGATATTGGTCTAAAATTCTCTTTTTTGGTTGTGTCTCGCCAGGCTTTGGTATCAGGATGATTCTGGCCTCATAAAATGAGTTAGGGAGGATTCCCTCTTTTTCTATTGATTGGAATAGTTTCAGAAGGAATGGTACCAGCTCCTCTTTGTACCTCTGGTAGAATTCGGCTGTGAATCCATCTGGTCCTGGACTTTTTTTGGTTGTTAAGCTATTGATTATTGCCTCAATTTCAGATCCTGTTATTGGTTTATTCAGAGATTCAGCTTCTTCCTTGTTTAGTCTTGGCAGGATGTATGTGTCGAGGAATTCATCCATTTCTTCTAGATTTTCTAGTTTATTTGCGTGTTTATACGCTGATGGTAGTTTGATGGTAGTTTATATTTCTGTGGGATCGGTGGTGATATCCCCTTTATCATTTTTTATTGCGTCTATTTGCTTCTTCTCTCTTTTCTTCTTTATTAGTCTTGCTAGTGGTCTATCAATTTTGTTGATCTTTTCAAAAAACCAGCTCCTGTGTGCATTAATTTTTTGAAGGGTTTTTTGTGTCTCGATTTCCTTCAGTTCTGCTCTGATTTTAGTTATTTCTTGCCTTCTGCTAGCTTTTGAATGTGTTTGCTCTTGGTTTTCTAGTTCTTTTTTTTTTTTTTTTTTTTGAGACAGACTCTCGCTCTGTCGCCCAGGCTGGAGTGCAGTGGTGCAATCTCGGCTCACTGCAAGCTCCGCCTCCTGGGTTCACGCCTGGCTGGTACTGGTTGTTCCTTTCCATGTTTAGTGCTTCCTTCAGGAGCTCTTTTAGGGCAGGCCTGGTGGTGACAAAATCTCTCAGCATTTGTTTGTCTGTAAAGTATTTTATTTCTCCTTCACTTATGAAGCTTAGTTTGGCTGGATATGAAATTCTGGATTGAAAATTCTTTTCTTTAAGAATGTTGAATGTTGGTGCCCACTCTCTTCTGGCTTGTAGAGTTTCTGCCAAGAAATCAGCTGTTAGTCTGATGGGCTTCCCTTTGTGGGTAACCCGACCTTTCTCTCTGGCTGCTCTTAACATTTTTTCCTTCATTTCAACTTTGGTGAATCTGACAATTATGTGTCTTGGAGTTGCTCTTCTCGAGGAGTATCTTTGTGGGATTCTCTGTATTTCCTGAATTTGAATGTTGGCCTGCCTTGCTAGATTGGGGAAGTTCTCCTGGATAATATCCTGCAGAGTGTTTTCCAACTTGGTTCCATTCTCCCGTCACTTTCAGGTACACCAATCAGACATAGATTTGGTCTTTTCACATAGTCCCATATTTCTTGGAGACTTTGTTCATTTCTTTTTATTCTTTTTTCTCTAAACTTCTCTTCTTGCTTCATTTCATTCATTTTGTCTTCCATCACTGATACCCTTTCTTCCAGTTGATCACATAGGCTACTGAGGCTTCTGCATTCTTCACATAGCTCTCCTGCCTTGGTTTTCAGCTCCATCAGGTCCTTTAAGGACTTCTCTGTATTGGTTATTCTAGTTATCTATTCGTCTAATTTTTTTTCAAAGCTTTTAACTTCTTTTCCATTGGTTCCTTCTGTAGCTCAGAGTAGTTTGATCGTCTGAAGCCTTCTTGTCTCAACTCATCAAAGTCATTCTTCATCCAGCTTTGTTCCGTTGCTGGTGAGGAGCTGCGTTCCTTTGGAGGTGGGGAGGCACTCTGCTTTTTAGAGTTTCCAGTTTTTCTGCTCTGTTTTTCTCCCATCTTTGTGGTTTTATCTACCTTTGGTCTTTGATGATGTTGATATACAGATGGGTTTTTGGTCTGGATGTCCTTTCTGTTTGTTAGTTTTCCTTCTAACAGGCAGGACCCTCAGCTGCAGGTCTGTTGGAGTTTGCTAGAGGTCCACTCCAGACCCTGTTTGCCTGGGTATCAGCAGCAGAGGCTGCAGAACAGCGGATATTGGTGAACCGCAAATGCTGCTGCCTGATCGTTTCTCTGGAAGTTTTGTCTCAGAGGAGTACCCTGCCGTGTGAGGTGTCAGTCTGCCCCTACTGGGGGGTGCCTCCCAGTTAGGCTACTCGGGGGTCATGGACCCACTTGGGGAGGCAGTCTGCCCATTCTCAGATCTCAAGCTGCATGCTGGGAGAACCACTACTCTTTTCAAAGCTGTCAGAGAGGGACATTTATGTCTGCAGAGGTTACTGCTGTCTTTTTGTTTGTCTGTGCCCTGCCCCCAGAGGTGGAGCCTACAGAGGCAGGCAGGCCTCTTTGAGCTGTGGTGGGCTCCACCCAGTTCGAGCTTCCTGGCCACTTTGTTTACCTAATCAAACAACTAACTGGGCAATGGCAGGCGCCCCTCCCCCAGCCTCGCTGGCGCCTTGCAGTTTGATCTCGGACTGCTGTGCTAGCAATGAGCGAGACTCCGTTGGCGTAGGACCCTCTGAGCCAGGTGCAGGATATAATCTCCTGGTGTGCCGTTTTTTAAGCCCTTTGGAAAAGCGCAGTATTAGGGTGGGAGTGACCCGATTTTCCAGGTGCCATCTGTCACCCCTTTCTTTGACTAGGAAAGGGAATTCCCTGACCCCTTGTGCTTCCTGGGTGAGGTGATGCCTCGCCCTGCTTCGGCTCATGCACGGTGCACTGCACCCACTGTCCTGTACCTACTGTCTGGCACTCCCCAGTGAGATGAACCCGGTACCTCAGATGGAAATGCAGAAATCACCTGTCTTCTGCGTGGCTCATGCTGGGAGCTGTAGACCGGAGCTGTTCCTTTTCAGCCATCTTGGCTCCTCTCCCTGACTTAATTTTTTTTCATTTTTGAGTTTCAGTTTTTTTAATGCTTGTGTTTTAAAATTCTGCCTGCCAATAATTATTAATACAATGATACTGTTTAGTTTTTTTATATTTTACATGATGTTTGTAAATTTTATATTTTAAATGTATTCAATATTTATTTTCACTAATTTCTTTTTATGAGTTCTGCATCCTTTTCTTATAAAATATGAATTACAAAAATACTGGCATGGCCATTTTGCTCCAGCATTGTAATCACTACCCAGATTTTTAGGACCTCAAAAATATATATTTTTCCTGATTGTTCTTTATAACACTTAACTGTCTAGAAATCCTTATATTTAGGTATCTGAAGTGCATTTGCCAAGTTTCTGCTTGCATCTGGAAATAAAGCACAAGATCCCTTATTAGACCTTGTGTCTAACTGTGAGTTTGGATCATGTCATCATTGTGTCTATGAATATCCACAGAGGTTACTACAAACCTCTTAGGGGACTGAACCAGAAACCTTTGCTGTTTATGTCTCAGATATGCAGCCACCATGAAGAAAGCAGGTAACCCGTGGAAACACAGCTCATTAGTAGCCAAGATGAAATGAAAAGGAAATATATACTGCAGTAATTTAATTAAGAAACTCACAAGAGGGGCTGGGCATGGTGGCTCATACCTGTAATCCCAGCACTTTGGGAGGCCGAGGTGGCAGATCACTTGTGATCAGGAGTTCGAGACCAGCCTGGCCAACATGGTGAAACCCCATCTCTACTGAAAATACAAAAATTAGCTGGGCATAGTGGTGTCTGCCTGTAGTCCCAGGTACTAGGGAGCCTGAAGTGGAAGGATCACTTGAACCCAGGGGGCAGAGGTTGCAGTGAGCCGAGATCACGCCATTGCACTCCAACCTGGGTGACAGAGTCTCAAAAAAAAAAAAAAAAAAAAAGAGAAAAGAAATTCACAGGAGGAAGGATTTCCTGTGGCCCCCTTCTCCCCCTCTTCTCCTCTTTTTTTTTCAAGTCTCTACATGCCTATATTTTTCTTTTCTCTACTCATTCACAATAAGCCTTAGGCTGTAGCTACTGGTTCCTCTTATGCCAACGGGTACAAAGGATTGTTATTTAGCATTGTGAGAATGGGATCACCTGTACTATTGGTAAAATAACTAATTTAGCAGATAAAGGTCAGAGCTTACCTGCTTCCTTCTTTCCTCCTTGGGGTTGTTTTCTTTGTAGGAATTAAATAAAGGGGTCTTTTTTGAAAATAGGAAGTAGATTAGAGTAAATAGAAGTAACCTTTCCTGTTTGTGAAGGAGGCATTCAGTGAAAGCTCAGAGCAAGTGCATTTATCTTTAGCTGGAAGGTCATAGAGCGAAGTGATTCTTGATCCGGGCTAAATTCATGGAAAGCCTTAGGATTTCTCAAGGTCGTTGCCCTGTGGTGGTCATCAGAGCTCTTTCTCATGGTGTTAACTGAGCTTCACTAGGGATTTAGGTTTGCCTAGTGGTTTTATGAGATATATTTGCCGTGTATCTTAATATAGAAATCTGGTACACTCACCTTTTACCAAAATTCTGGATCTATTTATTATGTGAATAGAACAACCACTAGATCTTTTTGTCAAAAGAGCTGGGTTTATTTTGAAGTAATGCATTTTATAAATAGTATCTTTGTACATTATATCTGTCTTTCCATTTTATTTCTAGACCATCCTAACATCCTTTCTGTATTACAGTGATTAAATCCACATTGGATGATTTCCTTATTAGGGAGTGCCTAGGTAGCACGTGGCTGTGGCAGTCTGGGAAGACAGACATTCACCAACTCATTTGTTATTTCTCTTTATTTGGTACTATTCTTGGGGCCCTGTGTCCCTGAAATTACCTCCTCTCATTCTGAGCTCTCCTTTTCTGGGATTTCCTATTAAATATGTATTCTGTATTTGGTCATTCCCGGTCTTATTTACCTATTGTTTGCTAGTGATACTTTTTCTCTCCAGACACTGTAAGCTCTTGGAGGGCAAGGTCCTGCCTTCTTGTCTTTTATGCCATCACAGTACTTGGCGACCTCAGCACTCGATGCCCACCTGCCACCATCCCTCATACCTCCTTCTCTCACATCAGGTCAAAACACTGTTTCCTCAAGTCAAGTAAAAACTTACGTACCTTCCATTTGCCCTGCCCCGTGCTCAAGGCCACAGAGATGGGGCCAGCCAAGCAAAACTTCCACAGCTGTCCTAGAACCTCCTACCCTCTTCTCAGGACCACTTTTCCCATCTCAGAGGTCCTAGGCTCCTTTCTAGGCATTTCTCCTGTGTCTCATTCTCTGACATCTTTATCCTCACTAAGGTCTCAGTGCAGGATTGCCCCCCTATAGCAATCATGTTCTAAGAGAGCGATCCTGAAGACTAGAAAGACTTCAGGCCCAAAATAATGCACTCCCAGTGGTGAAATTCTAGGCACCATGATAGGCAATGGTGGAGACATTTTTAACCCATCCTTGTCCAGCCTCCCTTAAATCACATCACACAGGTAGATGCATACGTTGCTTGCTGTGGGTCTACCCTGTCTAGGAACTATTAAAAAACAGAAATGTTGATCTCTGTTCTTAAGGTGTAAATAACCTAGCAGGGGTGTTACGCTAAACATGCCTGTGGAGAAAGATGAATGTACTGCTTAAGAGGTGTTCTAATCACATAATCCTGGGTTCTCACCTCTATACTAGCTGTTTAGCCTTGGGCAAGTTTCTGAAAATTTCAGAGGCTCATTTTCTTTATGGATAACACTGGGATAAGAAAGCCTATTCTAGATGGTTATGAAAATTCAATGAGATATATAATATAATTGAATATCCACATATTATATATCATATATATATAATATAATGAGATATCTCATATAATTATATGAGATAGTATATGAGATAATTTATGCAATTCTTGGTATATAGTAAATAGCATGACACTTGCGCCATCAGTAAACTTGAGGAAGGCAGTGTGGAAGTCTGAGGCTGAGAACAGGAGTGTGGAGCAAGGCAGTGATGAAGGTGGAGGAGGCTGGAGGGCTTCACAGGAGGGCATTTCTTTGCTTCATGGGAAGCACTAAGTGTTGTCCAATATTTGTGCCTGCACAGGGTGGATACTTCATCCTTTGATCAATTCTTGGAAGCAACCTGCTGAGGTGTGCTGAAAAGTATGAGTGGAACCTGTCAAAAGACAAAATTACAATTGTAGTCGAAACATTGAATTGGCTTTTATTTGTGATTTTAGACTCAGGCACCATCTCATTCTATAAAATAGAATGGGTGCTCTGATGGGCTCAACAAGAGGGGGCTTATAGGCAGTAAAAGGCGGAAGAAAGCAGAAACAGGGAACAAAAAGCAGATCAGTCATTTCAAAGACCACCTTGAAAAAGGTCACTTTCCTTATAGAGTTAAAACAGAGGGGACTTCTTTATTATGCTGGCTCAGGTAAACTGGGCCTCTTCTGATTGGTTGCTATGAATCTCTTGATTTTTGGAAAACTGGCCCATTTCAAAGTTCAGTGTGATGATGTGGCACTTAGCACAAGTGACTCCATTTTGATTTGGTCTGGTCTGTTGGGGCCTAGTGCAGCAGCCTAATCCAAAATAATGACCTTCCCTAAATTTTTGTTTAATAAACCCATGCACATTATCACTTTACAGCTCGAGGGATAAAGGTAGCTTCCTCCCTTATTGTAGCTGTTTATTTCTAAGTCTCTCTCCTCCATTGGACTATGTGGACCTCAAAGCAGGGATCTGACAGTTCATTCCTGTTATCTTCAGGTCATGAGTATAAGTACATGCTCAGTGCTTAATAATTGGTAGAGTTATTGAAAGGGTATAAGATGCAGGAGTTTTATTGCATGAAGTCTTCTAACAACACCAGTGATCAAATGATGCATTTACTAAGACTTAGTACAAGGATGTGAACATATTTTTACTGCATGCAAGAACATGGTTCCGTGAAATGAAAGATGGAAATATTGTGATTTGTGGTTCTCCAAAACAACATTGTTTGTGAGGTCAGAGGAGAAAAAATATGTGACTTAAGAAAGTTGCAACAGCCTTGAAAATGCTGGGTTTGCTGCTTGATGAGAAAAAAAGCCAAACAACACCCTCCCCCCAAACTCCCAAGCACATAAAACTGGAAGAAGAGCCTGTGTAAAATCAAGCCGGATGCCAAAAGGGACGGGTTGGCAGATTGGAATGGATTATTGCGAATTCCTGCAGACACCTGGCATGTGATTTAACACTTCTCTGAGCTTTTGTTTTTCCATGCTATTTGGGGCTGAATTTATTCCTATCTTATTGTCCTTGTCAAAAGCAATGATTTTTTAAAAGGCTGTATATTTTCTTTCCGTTCTTGTTTACACCTTGCTATCCTGCTGTTTACGAGATTGGTCTCTCACGCTCTGCCTGGGGTGTTTTCTATTCTTGTGTAGTTAAAATTGCCAGAGGAGTTTTTTGAGCTGCTCTATTTTAAAGAATGGGGGGAGCCCTGCTGCCTTGTGGAATCCCAGCATGGCATGGCATCTCCCCAATAAAAGAGGCACGTAGCTATTATGAACTTGTGACCAACTGTGAAACTTTACACATTCAAGTATTTTAAATGCTTGAAAGTGCCTGCTGTGCATCTTGTTACAGAGATGTAATACCAGACGTGCTTCTCACATGGGTTGATGACTCCTTGGAAGTTGCCTGGAGAAGGATGAAATGTAATTTCTTTCCAAAGTGGAGCACTTGCCATCTTCTCCCTAGCACTGGGTTGGAAATAATGTTCTATTGCCTCCTGTCCCATCCCCTCGGTGGGTTGTCATAATTAAATGAAATGATGGATGCAAAGTCCTTTAGCCACTAGGCACTTAGTAGGAATTTAATAAAATATACTAAGTGCCACTATTTTATTAAATAAAAAATTATTTAATAAAATATTTAATACAATAATAAAATTTATTCAATTATTTAATAACATAAAATAATAAAATTTAATAAACCTCATATTTTATTGTCTCCCTTTAACATATTATGTCTCTCTTTAACATATCCTTTAAGAAGTGGCTCTAGAGAGTATGGCACAAGAGTTTCTACATGTTTCAAATTTACCTGCATATAGGGTGGATCCAAGTAAGTGAAAATGGCATCAAAGTAGCCAAGAGGAAAGATCTAGTCCAAAGGGAACATTAAATAGCTGCATGTAATTCTCCAAAATGGGCATAGACGTTGACGATGATGACGAGGTTATTGCAGGGCTGAGAGTAGAGAAGGTGAGTAGGACATTTGCTTTTGTGCAAAATTAGAAGGTGCCAAAATCTCCATAATCAAAATAAATAGCACTTAGCACAATGTTTTTCAAAAATCAAATGCAAAACATCCACAATGGACAAAGATCAACATTTTAAATAAAGATAGGATCAATAACAGTGCTGTGCAGAGTCACATTGGAATCCAGGGCAAAAGAAAAAATCAGTAATAGCGAATCTGTGTTAATTTAAAATGTTGATATTTTATTCATCATGAATGTCTTCATTCATTTTGATTTTCTTTAAAACATTGCATTAAAATATTACTTATGTAGATTTATGCTTTTATGGCACCACCTTAAATCTTGCGCCTAAAAGCAGGCTGCTCACCTATCTGGCCTCTCCGTGCCCTTGCCCTGGGGTGATGTCCACTATGCTGGGAGGAAAGTCCCAAAGCGGCCTTCAAATATCCACTCCTTATTTTCTCTTGACCCACTCTGTAGTCCTGAGTTAGTTTAACTATGATCTCATGAAAAGACTATACCAACTGAAATTCTGATGTTTTTCCCAATCAAGTGACTGCAATGAAAGGTATAGTTTGGAAGGAAAACAAAGTAAATCATTAATCAGAAGCTTGGTTTAGGCTGGGGTCAGCAAACGGTGGCTGGCATCCTGGCTGGCTGCTTTGCAGGTAAAGTTTTATAGGCACACAGGCCCACCCATTTGTTTTTGTGTCAACCATGGCTGTTTCTGTGCCTCAATGGCAAAGCTGAGTCATCATTGCAACCAGAGACCGAACGGTATACAAAGCCAAAAATATTTACCATGTGGCCTGTTGCAGAAAGAGGTTGCAGGCTTCTGATTTAGGTTATTAAAGCACTCAGATGTTCTTGGATCAGAATGTAGTTTTGGCAGTGATTTCGAACTTCCATTTGTTTGAAGATTATATATCAGAAAATTCAAGCATGTTTACAAAGAATCATCTGTAAGAAGTGAGGGAAATGGGGGAAGGGATTAGAGTTCAAAAAGTAAATCGAGAGAAGCAGCAGGTGTGGTCTGTGTCTGTCCCTGCCCTGTGGAGTTCCATCAGGGCCCAGCTGTGATTTGACATCATAGAAATATTACATACTTACATGAACTTGACATCACCTATAATTGACGGTAAGCAAACAGTGAGTTTGTGAAAAACTGCATTCATCTGCATAAATGAATCACATAAATGATTCATGGATTTAATTACTTCATTCTGTTAATGTGGTCAATTTCAAATTGACTTACTTCACTAATTCAGCAAGCATTTATGGAGCATCTATTTATGCAGAAACTGTATGAGTCTCCTTCAAAGTAGTCTACATCTAAGTCTGAGTGTCAGCAAATAGAGATAGGGAGGCCCTGGAATCATATTCTGATGCTCCTTGAATTTGGGGTGCATAGAGGAGACCACAGGGAGAGAAGAGGAGAAAGAAAGCTCATTGAAGGTTCTGGATGCTGGCTAGGGAGCTTCAACTTTAACCAGTAGCCAGTCAGAAGCTTCCTTTATCAAGGGAGTGGCATGGCCACATCTGCACTTTAATTAGGATGTTAATTGAGTGGTGGTGTGTGGAGGGGTAGAGGGTGGATGTAAGTAGAAGTTGGGGGACTAGTCAGAAGGCAATTTAAATAGTGTGGGATGGTTTGTAGACATACAGAAATGACAAAGACCTCAAGTCAGTGGCATCCATGGAAATGGAAGGAAAGACATATCTGAGAGAATGTTGGTTAGGGTAAAACCAACAAGTGCTCAGCCTCTTGCTGAGGTTGGCCTCCTGAATTTGGAGTTGAAGTGATTGGGAGGCTGGAGAAGGGAAGAAATAGAGAGTCCAGATAGAAAAGCAAGTAGGGGGTCAAAAAAATATCCCCAGGGAAAAGAGAAATACACCAGAGAGAGAGAGAGAGAGAGAGAGAGAGGAGAGGAGAGAGATTGGTGCTAGAAATAAAGATTTGGGAATTATCTGAGAAAAGATAATCATAGAAGCCATG
Source organism: Nomascus leucogenys (assembly GCF_006542625.1). NCBI lineage: Eukaryota > Metazoa > Chordata > Mammalia > Primates > Hylobatidae > Nomascus > Nomascus leucogenys. Next base: position 7,670 of record NW_022097173.1, on the reverse strand, counting down.
GCATAGAAAACATCAACAAGGGAAGAAGTTAGAGAATGGACAGGAGCTCTGAAGAAACAACTATGGTAGGATTGTCAAATTAAAAAATGGGAAGCTCGGTTAACACTGAATTTCAGATCAACAAAGAATAAAATTTTAGTGTAAGAATGTTCCATGCAATATAAAAATTATTCATTATTGATCTGAAATTTAAATTTAATTGGGCTTTCTGTATCTTTTTTTGCTAAATGTGGCCACCTTTGATTGTGGGGATTACTCTCATTTATGGGATGGGCAAAAGAGGAGGAAACTGGAAGAGTCTAGGAATGGACAGACAGGTCCCAGGAGCACCAGGATGTTGCACTACCACAGAATCAAAGGGCAGAGTGGGTTTCAGAAGGGTGGAACAGAAAGCTCAAAGCCATTGCGTTTGGCAACCTGGAAATCAGTAGGGACTTTGCAGGAAGCAGAGAGAGGTCTGGCTGCAATAGATTGAGTAAATATAGGAAGAGTGATGAAAATAATCAGTTAGACCCTTCTTTTGGGATGCATGATGGAGAAGAGGAGAGAGATGGAATTGTAAAGGGTAATAAAATAGAAGGAAGGCTTGTAGAATCACAGAGGCGGAGGCTGTTTTCTAGCCTTGGGGAAGGAGCCCAGAGAGATGGTATCCTGAAGATGTAAGAGGGGTGGTGGTGAAGGGATGGAGTGAGATGTGGATGATGCTGGAGGGGAGACCAGGATATAAACGGAGGGATTAACCTTTCCATGAAGGATGCTCCCTCTTTATTGGAGTCATGAAGGAAGGAAGGGGGGGAGATGGGAAAAGATGTGGTGATTTTGAGAGTAGGGAAGGAAGACCTTTTATTTCTTTTTGCTTTCAGACTGTGCTATAAGAGTGCATGATATAAAGGAGGGATTAGGGGAGCGGAGGAGAGGGAACTCAGGCTCAAAATACTCCATCTTTGTGGATTGCACAGGACAGATATGATGAAGAGCTCAAAGGTGCTTATAATTCATCCAACTGGGAGCAATTTATTTCCCTCATCTTCTGTCTTCTTCCAGCTCCAGAGATCCCTATCGATTCACAGCATAGCTGAATTACTCACCAGGGAAGGGAAAATAGCAGAAACAGAATTGAACAGGCTTACTGTCCTCCATTTTATTCAACCAGGAGACCCTGGTCTTAAAAGGATCAGGGCCATTTATGCTCATCCCTAGTCCTACAGGAGCGCAGGAGTGGGCATTTTGGGGAATGTGTGGGATTCCTAGTCTGGAGTCTGTGTCTGCAGATTGTGTCATGTGGGGTTAATGGCTTTGCCATGTCACACCCAGCATACCAGGGACTCACAGATACACAGGAGACACACACTAACCCCAGTAACCCTTCTGTCTTTTAGAAGCTGAGGTCAAAAGGCAGCCAGGCTATCCTGCAAGTGGGAGAGGATGAGACTGAGGAACAAAACAGCCACAATCTCTTAGCCACTTTTCCTCTCTGCTGGTAAGAGCAGGGATACCTTTGTGGCACAGGGAGGAGCCATTTGCAGAGCTGAGAAAGCCTGGGAAGGCTGAGAGAGAGGTATTTCAGGGAGGAGGTGGAGGAGTGCTGTCTACCCAGGGAAGCTCTTCAGTGGCTCCACCTCCAGAGAAGAGCAACATTTCCAACTTCTCTACAGTTCTCATTCTCTCCCTCGCTCTTGCCCCAACACAAAAGCACAGATGAAATTCCTAAACATAGCCTGGGTGCGGTGGCTCAAGCCTGTAATCCCAGCACTTTGGGAGGCCAAGGTGGGTGGATCATGAGATCATCGAGACCATCCTGGCCAACATGGTGAAACCCCATCTCTACTAAAAATACAAAAATTAGCTGGGCATGGTGGCACACACTTGTAGTCCCAGCTACTTGGGAGGCTGAGGCAGGAGACTCACTTGAACCCGAGAGGCGGAGGTTGCAGTGAGCCGAGATCACCCCACTGCACTCCAGCCTGGTGATAGAGTGAGACTCCGTCTCAAAAAAAAAAAAAAAAAAAAAAAATTCCTAAAAGTAAACCACTGCTGTCTAGTTATTTTTAGTATTTGCTGTTAGTATTTATCAAGCCTTTCAGTGTTAATTTGTCTGCCCACTCATTTCTTTTCCTGCCTCCACATGCTGGGCTTGGGATGGAAGGAGCACGCATAAGCAGCAGCTGGTGACCGCACAGAAATATGTCCTGGAGAGTAGAGGCTGTAAGCCTTTAAAATCGATCTTCTCCACCCCTGCCTTGCAGAGAAGAAAGAAAGGTCTCTATTCCATTAGCCTTGGAGAGCAACACAGTTGTTGGTGAAAGTGAAACCATTAGAATGTCTAGGTGGTACTTAGTTAGGTCAGGGGCCCCAGCTGAAGAGCTGGGTCATGGAATCCACACATGTGCACAATGTCATAATGCAAGCAAAAATGGGTCAGAGGCCAGGTAAGCAAGCAGAAATTAGGAGGAAGCACATGCTGGGGGAGAGAAAAGTATAAAAAGCCATGGCATCAGTCAGGGATTTGAGGGAGCTGAAGGTTGAGAGTAAGATGAGTAGGGCTGGCGTCGAAAAGGCCAGAGGAGGAAAGCTCTGCAGCACTCCGATAAGCTACAGCTTAATGCTGCAACACTGCTTGTTCCTGCCTTGGCTGTCAGTCCAGTCACCTGGAGGCAGCCTTGCCCAGAGCAGCCACCTTGCTCTGTAGAGGAACTCTAGGGCATGTTCTAACAGAGAGCTGTTGAAAGGAGCAGGACCAGTCCAAATATGAGTCACATCAGCCTGCGTGGTCACTGGACCCCTGGCCAACCCATGAATGTATTCATTTCTTAGGAAGCAGAAAGAAGTTTCCCTTTACTACTTCAAAAAAACATATTGGCTTCCTTTTTGCATTCTTTTCTTACTTCATTATTTTTTCCAATTTCTAGGAAAATATAATGAATGAAGTAAAAAAAAAAAAAAACTCAATGGATGGGCTAACATGAGAATGGAGTGGACAGAATCAGTGAACTTGTAAGTAGAATAGTAGAAATTTACCGTATCTTAGCAATAGATCAAATAGGCTGAAGGAAAAAAAAGAAGGGCAGGGATCTACGGGAATATAAAAACTACCTAACGTGTGTCATCAAGAGAAAAGAATACAGTGGGTGCGGTGGCTCACGCCTGTAATCCTAGCACTTTGGGAGGCTGAGGTGGGTGGATCAATTGAGGTCAGGAGTTTGAGACCAGCCTGGCCAATATGGTGAAACCCCATCTCTACTAAAAATACAAAACTTAGCTGGGTGTGGTGGTGCATGCTGGTAATCCCAGCTACTCAGGAGGCTGAGGCAGGAGAATCACTTGAACCCAGGAGGCAGAGGTTGCAGTGAGCCGAGATCGCACCACTGCACTCTAACCTGGGCGACAAGTGTGAGACTCCATCTCAAAAAAAAGAAGAGAAAAGAATAATGCAAAGAATAAAAATGGGGTAAGTGCAATAAACTTTCCTTCTCCTCTTAAGTTTTCTAAATTATATTTCATGGTTAAAGCAAAAAATAACACTATCCGATGTAGTTCTTGATGTACGTAGATAAATATTTAAGAAAATTATTTTATAAATGAGGAAAAGTAAAGGAATGTAAAGGGAGGTAAGAATTCTACCAATAGACTCTGGTAATTTGTGTATATTTATTGTAATAAGGAGAGCAACCATTGAAAAAGCGAGATAAAGAGATATACCTAAAAACACTATAGATAAATAAAAATGGAATTCTTAAAAGTCCTAAATACCCACGATAAGTCTAGAAAATCAAAATAAAGGAAAAAAAGTAGAGAACAAACAGGAAACAACAAAAATGGCAGATATTAGCCCAAGTATATCAATAATTACATTGACTATAAGTGGCCAAAATATACAAATGATAGACGATTGACATAATGGATTTTAAAAAAACCCCAACTATATGCTGTTTATAGGAAATTCCTGTCAGATATAACAATATAGGAGGATAAAAATTACAGAATGAAAAAATGTTTTAATGTAAATATTAATTTTTTAAAAAGCCGGAATAGCTATATTAATGTTAAAGAAGACTTTAGAGAAAAGAAAATTACCAAGGACAGAGAGGGACATTATATAATGATAAAAGGGCCAACCTACCAGAAAGACATAGCAAACATGCATATTTTGCATGCAAACCCTAAATATATACCCAAAAATGTGAGTTGCAAAATATGTGAACCAAAACTGACAGAACTGAAAAAAGAAATAGGCAAATTCATAATGAGAGTTAAAAACCTCAACACACCTCTCTCAATAACTGATAGAACAACTAGACAGAAAACCAGCAAACATAGAGAAGACTGTAACATTATCAATCAAGTAGATCTAATTTACATTTATACAATCCACCCAACAACAGAAGAATTGACTAACAAAATATATACCAAAATATACCATAAACCATAAAACAAACCTCAACAAATTTAAAAGAATTGAAATTGTACAAAGTGTATTCTCTGGCTATAATCAAATCAAGCTAGATATCCCTAACAGAAAGATTGCAGGAAAATCTCCAAACAGTTGGAAATAAACAACAAACTTTCAAATAGAATCTGTAGGTCAAAAAGAAAGTTTCAAAGAAATAAAAAAAATACGTTAAAGTGAATGAAAATGAAAATACAACATCAAAATTTATGTGACTCAGCTAAAGCAGTTCTGAGAGGAAAATCTATAGCACTAATATAATGCTTACTTTCTAAACGAGGAAAGTCTCAAATTGATAATCTGAGTTCCTATCTGAAGAAACTAGTTTTTCAAGAAACTAGAAAAAGAAAGAGCCAAATAAACCCAAAGCAAGCATAAGAAAGGATATAATAAAGATAAAAGCAGAAATTAATAAAACTACAAGGAGAAAAACAATAAAGAAAATAAATAAAAAGTTAGTTCTTTGAAAAGAAAATTGATAAACCTTCAACAACACTGACAAAGAAGAAAGAAGACACATATTGCCAATATCTGGAATTAAAAAGGGAACATCACTACAGACCTGCAGACATCAAAGAGAATAATAAGGACATTCTACAAATAACTCTGCACATTTAAGTTTGACAACTTATATGAAATGAAGCAATTTTCCAGAAAGCACAAACTACCACAATTCATACAATATAAAATAGATAATTTTGATAGTCTTGTAACTGAGGAAATAGAATTAGTAATTTAGAAACTCCCAAAACAGAAAGTTCCAGGTCCAGATGGTTTCTCTAGAAAATTCCAGAAGACATTTAAAGAATAATTAATACTAATTCTCTACAACCTCTTCGAGAAAATAAAAGATGAGGAAATATTTCCCAATTCATTTTATGAAGCTGAAATTATTTTGATACCAAAACTAGAAAAAGCACAATAAAAGAAAACTAGAGACTAACTACTCTTATATAGATGTGAGAATCCTAAAAATATTGATAAATAGTGTTCAGTAATATATAAAACTAATTATATGCCATAACTAAGGGTGGTTTATTCTAGGGATAAAAGAATGGTTCAATATTTGAAAATCCTCAATGCAATTCACTATATAAACAGTCTAAAGAAAAAATCGCAATCATACTAACTGATGTACAGAAACCCATTTGACAAAATTAAACAACATTCATGGCAAAAACTCTCAGAGAAATAAGAATAGAAGGAATCTCCCTCAAACTGATAAAAAGTATCTACAAAAACACCTATAGCTAACATTGTACTTAATAGTAAAAGATTGAATTCTTTCTCCATAAGATCAGGTAAGGATGACTGCTCTCACCACTCCTATTCAATATAGTACTGAAAGTTTGACATGCAATAAAGTAAGAAGAGCAAATAAAAGCCATACAAATCAGAAAGGAAGAAATAAAACCATTCCTATTTGCAGGCGACATGATTGTCTACTAGAAAAATTCAATGGAATCTATAAAGAAAAAACCTCCTAGAACTAATAAATGAGTTTAGTTAGGTTGCAGGATGTAAGATAAAGATATCAAAATCAATTGCACTTTTATATACTAGCAATGTACACATGAATATAAAAATTAATTACATAATGTCATTTACAATCTCTCAAAAACATATGGAATACATATGTGTATATCTAACGAAACATGGGATTTATATGCTGAAAACAACAAAATGCCAATAGAAGCAATCAAAGAGTATCTACATAGTAGAGAAATGTGAATTGGATTTGTGTTTGTGGATTGGAAGAGTGAACTTAGTAAAGATGTCAGTTCTCCCCAAAATGATATTCAGATTCAGGTTTAATGAAATTCTTATAAAAATCCCAACAAGAATTTTGGAGACATATATAAGATTATTCTAAAATTTATATGAAAAAGTAAAGCAACTAGAATTTCTAAAATAATTTCAAAAAGGAAAAATAAAGTAGGAGAAATCACTGAACCTAATTTCAAAATTAGTATAGCTATCGTAGTCAAGACTGTGTGGAATTAGCAAAGAGATTGATACATAGGACAGAACAGAGAATCTGAAAACAGTTACATATTCATCACCCCACAACTTAAAAAGCAACTCAAAATGGATCATACACTTAAAACGTAAAACTAGAAAACTTGTAAAAGAAAACATACCAGAAAATCTTCAATACCTATGGACTGTTGAAGAGTTCTTAAACATGATATCGACCGCATGATCTATAAAAGAAAAAAATCAATAAATTGGACTTCATCCAAATTTAAAATGTTTGTTCTGTGAAGAACTGTGTTAGAAGGATGAAAAAACAAGCTATAGACTAGGAGAAAATGTTTGCAAAACACATACCTAGATTAGACTAAAGAACTCCAAACTCAACAATTTTTTAAAAAAACAAAAATCCAATGAGGGAATGGGCAAAAGAGATGTCTTATTATAAACGATATTTAGACGGCAAATAAGCTCATGAAAAGATGTTCAGCATCCCTAGCTACTGGGGAAATGCACATGAATGCCATGATGAGATAGCACCACACACCTATTAGAACAGCTAAAATAAAAATAGTGATAATGCCTATATTAGTCTGTTCTCACATGGCTAATAAAGACATACCTGAGACTGGGCAATTTATAAAGGAAGAGGTTTAATTGATTCACAGTTCAGCATGACTGGGGAGGCCTCAGGAAACTTCCAATCATGGCGGAAGGGAAGCAAACATGTCCTTCTTCACATGGTAGCATCATCGAGGAGGAGAATGTGTACTCAGTGAAGGGGAAGCCCCTGATAAAACCATCAGATCTTGTGAGAACTCACTCATTATCATGAGAACAGGTTGGGGGAACTGCCCCTGTGATTTGATTATTTCCACCTGGTCCCTCCTACAACACGTGGGAATTATGGGAACAACAATTCAAGATGAGATTTGGGTGGGACACAGTCAAAGCATATCAATGTCAAATGCTGGTGAGGATGCAAAAAAATGGAATTATCATGCAATGCTGGAGGTTAAAATGCTAGAGTCACTCTGGAAAATAGTTTAATGGTTTCTTTAAAACTAAACATACATGTACCATGTGACCCAGAAACACTCTCCTGGACACTTATTCCAGATAAATGAAAACTTTATCTACACAAAGCCTGTACATAATTGTTCCTAGCAGCTTTATTTTTAATAGCCCAACACTGGAAACAAACAAAATGTCCTACAATAGGTGAGTGGTTAAGCAAACTGTAGTACTT